>NW_023615068.1:0-48275 GCF_013339695.2 Rhipicephalus sanguineus | reverse complement strand
TCACCAATATACTCTTCTTGTAGAGTACATTTTAAGAAAAAAAGGGGTGAAATTTTATTTCGGGCATAACTTAATTACTCTTAATTAAAATTAATGAATTAACTTGATTAAATGAGTAACTCAGTGTAAGTTAATTATAACATGTTAAAATATCCAATAACGGCTTTTCTATGAAGCTCTGACGGGTTTTTTACCTCTTTTGAGGCATTATATTTAATGTATCAAATATGATACAGTGGGCATTACAGGGTTAATGGTAAACCTTGCAAAGTACTCAGGGACAGCGGCGCCACCATGGACATTGTCCGCCCATCTTACATTACTGTAGATGACTTCACAAAAGAAGTGGCGTGAATCAAACAGGTTGTAGAGGAAAACAGCGTCTTTCTTCCTATGGCTAAAGTAACAATCACTGGGCCGTTTGGAAAACTCGTGACTGAGGCAGCGGTGACATCATCTCTGTCGCTGCAGTACCCGTATATATTTTCAAATTGGTCAGACAGGATACTGCGCGAGCAGGGCCAGAAGCTTGGAGAAAGAACTGCTCAGGCACTGACTCGGTCCAAAGCACGAGAACTCGCCTCTGCGGCACACCAGAGGAACCAATCGCAGTGTCATCAGAGATGGAGTTAGGTAACCATACAGGCGTGCAGAAAGAGCCAGCTGATGAGCAAAATGAGGCTTTATCGACGGAGTTAGATCATAACCTAAAGGAAGATCCAACCGATCAGCAAAATGAGGCTTTATCGATGGAACTAGATCAGGGAGAGCCAGCTGACACTCACACAAGCAAAAAGGGGTCAGTACTGTCGCCGGCCTCGAAAAACTTTGGTTGGCTAGTACGAGTAAACAGAGAGTCGCACCTTCAGTACGCACTGAAAGGGAAGAAACTCGTATCGCTTCTATGAAAGAATACAGACATACGAGCGCCTAAGGCGTATGGTGTCGCTCACCTCTGATATTGACTGAGGGCTTCAGCTGACTTCCATAATAATAGCAACTCAGTGAAGGTACATTTTTCAGGGAAGCTGGGACCGTATTTGCCTAGCGGTAAGTTAGTTCGTGCTGTCTCACCGCAAATTCTAGAGAGAGCGAGACATCACATTTATTTACACCTGTAGAGAATGACGGGGGAGGAGGCTTTGGCCTCTGCCCCCGTTCATCCCCCTAGCCGTCGGCCGGAATCGCTTGGGACTCGACGGCGGTCAGGGCGAGTTCGATGACTTTACGTTGTTCTTCGGAGTCTTGGCTGCGTAATAAAGCCTCCCAGGATTCTACGTTTCGGCTTAGGTCGTTGTAGGAAGGGCAGTTACAGACCGGGCGCACTAGACCTGCAATGCTATTACAGTGCGCACATCGGGAATTAAACACTTCTGGGTGCCATTTAATGTACAGGTGAGGGTTTGGAAACACCCAAGTTTGCAATTTTCGCCACATAATTTCCTCTATTTTGTTCAGCTGTTTAGCTGCCTCAGGAAAGATCTTACGATGGGATTTATAATGTGAGGTGATTTCATGGAACATTTTTAGTTCGTCTCCTGTGGAGAGGGGTTGCTCGAGTGGAGGCGGCGATCGACCGTAAAATGGGCCCTCGGGCGATCGCGTGCGCCTTCTCGTTCCCCTTTAGACCTTGATGGGCCGGGGACCATATCAGTGAGATTTGCTCTGCGGGTACTGGTCCTTGTCTCAGAACTTTGGCGGCTGCAGCAGAGATCCTGCCCATATCATAGTTCTTAATGGCTGACTTAGAGTCGCTAACAATCACTCGTGCACCCCTTTGTGTTATTGCCAGAGCAAGCGCAAGTTCTTCTGCCTCAGTTGCGATTGTGTTTTTAAAGGTGCAGCACGAGACCAGGTCCCCACTCTCGCGAACTTCGAAAAATATCGTTGGCGTCGGCTCGAAAGAAAGCAGCTTGACAGTGACAAACAGCATGAAAAACAAGAAATCCCTGGTCTTACCTCTTAACACCGAAAATATTTGCCCCTTTAAAATTTCATTTTCAAGGGGTGAAAATGGAGTCTACAAACGAGAACATTTGCAAAATGGCACACACACCCCGAATAAATACGAATTTTGGCTTGCAGTTCTTAAAATGTTTTTAAGTCAGTACCAAGGAGTAATAGCCTATCTTTTGTTCACACTACTTTTGCATGGAAGAATGTTAATTGTAAAAGTGTAATTAATTATGTCTAACGAGCCACGCGCCGCGCCAGCTGCTCAGTGCCATTTGCTTTTGTTTGCACACCAGCCGCTAAGGTTGATTTCTGCTACTCACTCCTGGAGTATGAGTAAAGGACACTCCGGGCGACGAAGGCACGAGTTTTCAATGACATTGAGCAGTTCGCTGCTGCGTAATCTGCTTAAGTCATCTCGACGAACGTGGACGCAGGTGGCGAAGACAATGCAGAGCTCTTCGCAATCTTGGGAAACTGCATGCAGGGCAAACTGCTAGTCAAGTATGGGCATTGCATTAGGCTAACACAACACCAATGAACCTTCAGTGCAGTTTGTTGTGAAGGTCGTGGCTGTAAATCTGACTATTTACACCACGGTTGCGAAGTCGCAAGAGCGTCCGACGAGTTGAGTAGGCGTAGCGTGCCGACGTCGTCGGGGTCGGACTTTGCCGCTGCCACGGAGCAAGAATTCTTGAGGAGGCGAAACTGCGCTCGCTCGGGCGCCCTAATAATGTCACGAAATCGGGCACAGCGCTCCCGCGCCCTCTGTCGTGAGAGTCCGCCAGCGGAGAAGGAAAAATGCGCGCGTCCCTCTCACCGCGCTCTCCGACGAAGCTCGTCGGTTCAAGGCCATTCGTCACCGATTTGCCGTTCGCGCCCGAATGGATGTGTTTTAACGCGACAGCGTTAACGAGCCCGTTTCGCAGAAATACCGGTGTCGGTGTCGGCGAGGCTAGCAATTGAGAAGGCGATGCGCACAGGGCCCGATTACGCTATCGCGTTCTACTCTCAAAGGCGAAGCTCAAGCGCACTCCAAGTTTTTGCGGTAAATTAACGAGAAAAATGGCGTCACATACAGGAAAATTACCAGCGTGATATATTTTGTACAACGTGAAATTAATTTTTGATAACGTCAACTCAATGAGTTATAGGTATAATTTATTTCAACAAATGATGGGACTTACCCTATATGCCATCAATTCAGATTTAGGTTGTTGCGGCGGCCGCATTTAGATGGAGGCGAAATGCTAAAGGCCCGTGTGCTTACATTTAGGTGCACGTTACAAAACCCCAGGTGGTTGAAATTTCACATTGTCTTTTTTTTTTTTTTTTTTGAGAACAGCAGACAAGTATCTGGGACAGCGCGCGGAAAGATTGAGGGCACGGCGTCTCGAAACAACACTGGCCGTTTCGGTTTGTCAAGGAGAACTTCGCCACCAAGTTCTCCATAATAGCGCCGCCTGTCTGTCCCTGTCCGAGAAGTGCTTCTCGCAAACGTAGTCACGAGGCGTCAGCTGTCGGTCATTTCTTGGTATGGCGCGAGCCTACGCTTCCAACCTCACTGGGTCTCTAGGAACTTTGAAGGTAATTACCTTCTCCTTGCAGGACGCGTACCCACTGCTGCAGTTCGGCACGACACATTTCCGCCCCATCCTGAAGTAGCACTGGTCGAAATCTGCAAAGCACTCTCCTTTTTCGCGGCGTGAAAAGCGCGCGCAAACATCGAGGAGTCGGCTCCGCCGGCGCAACGCGCGGAAGCCACTGAGAGCGCTAAAGAGAAAAAAAAAAAAAAACCAGCAAATCAAATCGCCAAGGGAACTTTCCCTCCCAAGGCCACCTACGCATGCGCGCGCAGAACATGCGAGCGAGGGGCGTGTGCATGCGGCGGCAGACGTCGTCTGCTCATGGGCCGCTACTAGCAGTTCGTTTCAAGCGCTGTACGGCCTATAATTCCGGCAATATCGATTAGCAACTGCAGCTAAAGTATCTGTCATATCTACCTATTGATGTTACAGACAGAAATCTTAGAAATTTTATAATGTATGAGGCGCTATCACGATTTTTATGCGTCGCGCCCATAGAAGAGCATGTAAAAGATGGATGGATGGATGGATGCTATGAGCGTCCCCTTTATAACGGGGCGGTGACATGTCTGCCACCAGGCTCGAAGGCGAAAAAAAGAAAGAAAAAAAAACAAACTTCCTTGTTTCATGTTGTCCTAATGCCTTATCTACATTGATTAAATCTACGTTATTATACCAAAAAATATAAATTCACGGTCCATCTCTCTGCCTCTTAAGGCAGAATGACCTGCAACAGGCCGAAAGCGTCATCTGTCGTGCTTCGGCGTAACCGCATTCCGCCGTGACGCTATCGCGCCGCCCTCGCGAGCTGCCGCGGCCGAGAGATTCTCCTCCTCAAACTTCTTTCTCCGTGGCCGCTGCACAGCCAAACAGCGATGGAGTCTCAGATCCTTAGATTAATGAAGAGTCAATCATACAACTACAGGTGTGCAGTGCCAGCAAGCTCGACGACCTCGCCTGTGGCAATTCTGCTGTAATAGTGAGACGACACGGCCTTAAATATCCTCCGTCTTCGGTTCCACGTTCCATACACAGCTTTGGAAAGACTCTACCGCCCACGCAAACGCAGCCTCCGGGGTTGAGGCGGCGTGGTACTCCGTGAATTAATTCGAATTTCGTAGAACTAGCTTTGAACTGTTTGTGGCTGTAGATGGCTGGCTGACACAGGAAGGAGCGCCCTTCCCTGCTGGCCCATGCATAGAGTTTCCTAAAATTAACTAGAGGGGACTCTGGCGCTGCGATCGTTCAGCTACCATGGGTACAGTGTACTAGAAGTTTTCGGGTAGTGGAAAGAGCGCGCGGCACGGCCTATGGGAGAGCTTCTCCCCTTTCTGCTAACCGCCGCGCGTGGCGCTGGCATCAAGAAACCGAGCAGATCACAGCCAGTTGCAGCCATCACGGCCACTGTAGCGAGACTGTTTCAATGAGGTTGTGCGCGCCGTGTGAGCAGTTTTTACTTCTTTGTGCCGCGTTTTTGCTGCACCGTGCGCTCAAGCAGTGAGTAGTCATGGAGAAGAAAAGGAAAAGAGCGGAGACGCACTGCTACGCGCCGGGTTGTAAGACAGGCTACCCCGGATTTCGCGAGCTCGACGGACGGACGTTGTCTTTGTTCAAAGCCCCGAAGGATGAAGCCCAACGAAAGCACTGGGATAGAAATTTGCACCGGAAAGACAAGCCACTATCGGAAACATCGGCAGTGTGTGAAAGACATTTCGAAGCGCGGTTCATCATGCGGGATTATGTGCACATGATCGATGGTAAAGAGGTGAGGATCCCTCGGGGAAAACCTCTGCTTACCGCCGATGCGGTACCAACTTTGCTGCCCGACTTACCGGCCTACCTTTCCAAGGAAGTCGCACACAAACGAGCGGAGAGAAAGCGTCCAGCTCCCTGTACTGTGGCACCGGCCAAGAAAGAACGTTTGTCGCGTCGCGACGTTCACGAGTTCGGTTTACAGGACACAAATGTGCAAGAGGAGAACGTGAGCCCGAGTTTGAACGAGCCCAGCGAGCCTGTTTCACTGGACAGCATCGCTGGCAAACTCAGGCTTCCAAGCATGTGGACAAAACTTCACGCGCCAGACTTTGATGGAGTTTTGTACGCTACAACTACCGTAACCAGAAATCCATTTGTTGTCGTGCACGAGAAGCTGCTAGTGTTTACTGCAGACGACAGCAAAAGGGTCTTCGCTCGCTCTTATTTCCAAGGCAAGGAAGCGAAGGAAGTTGAGATCAAATCAATGGTAGAAGCGCGAGAATTTCTTCACCAGACAGCCACTGCAATTGTTTGCAAAGGAGCGATGGACCGACAACAGTACATCGGCGACTTCTCTGAGCACCTTACAGACCGACTGAAAGCTTCTGTACTCGTCGTACAAGATGGGGTGTTCAGCAAGTCCTGTACAGGAACTGTTACTGACAGAGGTAAGCAGCTCTATTTTGTTCTCGAGATACAGTAGGTTGTAATCAAAATATTTTCGACAAGCAGTGAAGCTCCTTGTAAAGATGATGTACTTTCATTGAAGGTTATCATCCCTAAATTACAAATGTTTTACTGATTAGTAATTTTTTTGCTTTATTTAGCTAATGCACCAATAAATTATGTCACCAGAAAGCTTTCATTACCACTCATTTACAGAAACTTCAATGTAGCAAAGAGCCCAGAGTGCTCAGATTTTTGTAAGTAGCGTATCTCACTTACTGGGCTTTTATATTACAGGTGCTGCCTGTCTAGCATGCCGTTACCTCAGGAAAGGCCTCCAGTCAAGAAGGTATCGCGTTAAGACCAGGAAGCCAGTGAAAAGAAACCTTAGCAATTTGCTGAAGTTTTCACGGCAGAGAACAAGGCGCCTTCTCTCACGTGTGTGCACGCTGCAGCAGCGGATTGCCAGTATGCAGGCCAAGAACAGATGCATTACCGAAGAAGTTTTCAAAACAAAAATAGAAAGTCTGCCTCCTAAGCAAAAGCAAGCAGCCCATCATATTTTTGCTGCTGCAAAACGAAAAGGCATGAAGGGTATGGCCTACTCAAAGGAGTGGATGCTGGAATGCATCATTATGAAAATGAAAGGGCCAAGACTATATGAGCACATGCGAAGGCAGCAGATTCTTGTTCTGCCATCACAAGTCACCTTACGGAAGTACACTAAGGGATACAGAACGGGATTTGGGTTTAGCAGAAAGGTTCTCAATGTAATAAAGGAGAAGACGAGCTCAATGGACATCTTCAAGAGACACGGTGGACTGCTCGTCGATGAAATGAAGCTGTCGGAGAACCTTTCTGTGTCGCCTGGTGGCCACATTGACGGTTTTGTTGATTTGGGCGCTTTTACCCCAGACGCCGACAAACACGCCGTATGTGACCACGGGATGGTCATTGTCTTTGTTCCGTTTGTTGGCAGTTGGACCCAAATTATCGCTGTGTTTGCCACACACAGCAACGTGAAGGGGAACTTACTGGCAAAGATAATGACCGAGGCTGTAATTCTTGCTGAACAAGCTGGCCTATTTGTTGATTTCATCACCAGCGATGGTGCAGCTTGGAATAGAAGAATGTGGGCGCTCATGGACATTCAAGCAACTGCGACGTTCACGAGGAGCAAGGTGCAGCATCCAGTAGATCCCAGTCGCTCACTTCATTTTGTATCTGATTTTCCTCATCTGGTGAAGTGCCTAAGAAATGGACTCTTGAAATCGAGCTTCAACACCCCAGCAGGAGAGGTAAGAGGAGCCTTCACCTTTGTTATTTTTCGTTAGAAGCGTAAATTCAAGCAGTATCGAGCCATATGTGTAGTGCCACACATAGTGTTTATCATTAAAAAAAATTATGTATATTACAGGTGTCACTTCGACCTGTGCGGGAAGCCTTGAAGCTCGATGGAAGCAATGTGACTCTTCAAGCCATGCCTGGGATCAGGAGCTGCCATACCAATCCCAATAACTTCGAAAAAATGAGAGTCAATTTAGCGTTTCAGCTGTTCAGTGACACACTCCTTAATGGTCTCCGCCTTTACAAGACCCAGCTCGAAGCAAGCTGGGGAAGCCTGGAGCCAGTGCTCACATTTTTTGGGTAAGTCTTTCTTCAATGAGCTTGCCTTCTCAGCATGAAAGTAATTTGGTCGACCGCAATCAAAGGAAATAGAGCGCTGGTTAGCACTGAGAACAAATTTTCTTCAGTATTTTATATATGCCTTTGTCATACATTTGTACTGCAGAATGATTCGAGACTTGATTGACATCATGACGTCCCGGTACCCTGCCAAAGCCCTGAGGCCTGCATCTGTTGCTGAAGACCAGCTGCTGTCTTTCCTGACCTACCTTACAGAGTGGGAACTTCATGCTGGGGGACAAGGGGGCTTCCTGTCCACATCTACTGCAGTGGGGCTACGAGTCACTGTGTCTAGTGTGCTATCATTGCTTGACTATTTGTCAAAACACGTTGGGTACAAGTATATCATGACATCAAAGCTCAGCCAAGACCCCGTCGAAAACCTCTTCGGAATCGCGAGACAATCATCTGGGTGTAACAGTCATCCGACGCCGCAACAGTTCCTGATAACTGTTAGCTGTCTAAGTTTTTATGGGCTAGCCAAGTCTGTTTCAATGGAAATGCTGAGCCAGGTGTGCTGACATCCCTCCTAAAGCCAGATGGAGCAGTTGCTAGTAAGCAGAGCAGGCAAGACCTCATCGAAAGGTTAATTGAAGACGGCGACTTGACTGGCGCAGAGCAACACATCAGAGACCTGAGTAATGTTGCTCCAGACCATGGCCCATGTGTTGTCGCAAAGAGTGATGCAAGACTTATTTTTTACATTTGCGGATATGTGGCAAGGAAGTTTGTCCTCAAAACCAACTGCGAAGAATGCCACACATTACTCCTTACAAGCAGGGAGAGTGTAGAGCTGTTGGGGGCAGCTGATTACACGAGGCTGAAGGACAACGGTGGCCTCTTATACCCTCACGGTCGCCTGTTCCGGTTCATCAGTAAGCTGGAGGACCTTTTCACCAGTTGCTTCAGCTTACAGGAGCTTCATCATGACAGTATCATGGACATTGTTCATCTGATAAAGCAAAGCAGCAAGAGCGCATCGGGTGTGTTAATCATTCCGAATCACTGACGGTGCAAATGGTTGCGTTCTATGTGACCACCCGCCTGCATTTCTTTGTAAAGTCTCTTAATCGCGCCAGGTGTCAGAAGCGGCAAGCTGCTAAGTACCTGAAGTTAAGCCGCTGCACGTGATCGAGCCTGTCTGCTTGAGTTTACTTTTCAGAACACGTACCTTATTCCATTAGTTTGTGTTTTCATGTGAGCAGCCTATGAACATCAGCTTTGAAGAATTTGTGTTGTGATTATAGCTTCTCCACTTGCCTTGAATCAATTGCTGTAAATAAATATATGCTCGGTAAAGTTGTTTTTTTTTCTTCAATTTTGTATTTACCAACTGCATCAGATGACTGATACGTTCATCTTGTGGGACTGGGAAAAATTAAAAATACAGGGAGGTTGGCCATCCTAGTAATCGCAATACACAAACATCCGTACTTAACATTAGGAAAATTCCGACGTTCTCACTGCATTACCGGTGTTTCTGTGTGCTAGTGAGATAACGTCGTTTGTCCGCGATAAGAGAGCTGGCGAAAGTGCGTAGTGCCTGAAGATTGTATGCACTCAGAACGTGCTGTTAGATTCTCAAAGGGGCTTGTCGGACTGAACGAAAGAAAGAACGCACCGCTATTCAACGCCGCTAGTTCTACAGAAACACGAAACTGGACGCGCATCGTACCTTGCGCCGTCTCCTGAGCCGAGAAAATCGTTCGAAAGCTTAGCCCTGCTACTGATTAATGCGCTCATAAGCTAGTAATGACATTTCCAGCACGACTACTACGCATATCTGCAGTAATAGTGTAAAACGACACCTCTCTAGTGCGCTGCCTAGCTACCAGGCCCCGTACCCAAGCTGCTTTCGTCTGCTTGCCGGTGCTCGGTTTAGAGCCGCTAGCGCCACCTGGTAGCGTTAACATCAAGTGCCTCACGCGCTGGCTCCCGCTCTTTCCACTACCCAAAGTATTCTAGTACACTGTACCATGGGAATGATGGGTAGTACACAAATTTGCCTAGTCTTCGTGCTTGCGGCTTCAAACGTACTTGTGGCTTTGTTTATTGCTATGTTTTGATTTTCTTTCGGATAAAAGAATGGATCGTTGTGAACTTCCTGACCAGATTTGAACCGCTGAGCCTAAAGAAGTTAAAGTGGCGAAGTGAAACTGCTGACTTTTGCTGAAATTCGTTTTGCACAAAGCGGATGCAGCCAACGCGGAGCTAAACGGAGCCGAAAGTACGAAATTTAGACAAATTTGTGTACTACCCATCATTCCCATGCTGGCTGAAGCGTCATGCGTTGCAGCTCCCATAGACACTAGCGCCAGAGTTCCCTCTAGTAAGTATTGTAGGAAACTCTATGGGCCCATGAGCCTCTGCACTGGGGATTTTAGAGAAGGGTCACTAGGAAAGTTACACTACTAAGCGAAGCAGCGCTAAATTAAGTTGTGCCGAAACGGCACCATTTATGTAGGTTCTTGGCTTCTTGTGCTGCTCGTTCCGCCATTCCATTCGAGCGAGAGTAATGTGGACTAGAACGGACGTATTACAGACCACTGCTGAATGGTGGCCCGTTGTCCCTGCAAATTCGCCTCGGGAAGCCCGTGTTGCAAAGGTGTTATTCAATGTTGTAGTCACCTTGTTTGCTGATGGCGCCTGCACGGCTTTAATATCGAAAAAGAAAGAATACAAATCGACAGCAATTAAATATTCGGCGCCATCATGATGGAACATATCAGCTCCTACAGACTCCCAAGGTGGTGTTGGAATGACTTAGCAGCGCCAGCCACGCATTTTTTTGTACCTTTGGCAAGTTTGACAATGTAGGGCTACTTCCTCGATATCGCTGCTTATACTGTGCCGGAAGATTACATCATGAGCACGGGCCTTCATTGTTTCACCCGCCACTGTGGTCTAGTAATTATTGTGCTCGACTGCTGACCCGCAGTGTAGCCGCAGGCCGTGGGATCGAATCCCGGCTGCGGCGGCCGCATTTTCGATGAAGGCGAAAATGCTTGAGGTCCGTGTGCTTAGATTTAGGTGCAGGTTAAAGAGCCCCAGGTGGTCAAAATTTCCGGAGCCCTCCACTACGGCATCTCTTATAACCATATCGTGGTTTTGGGATGTTAAAGGCCAACTCCGGCGATTTTTTGGCCATGTCAAAGTAATGGTGCTCTTATGTTCCTGAGACGCTCTTGATACGGGCCCGATAGCAGAAATACTCGGCAAATTGGAGAATAATTTTATATAAGCAAAAAAGCTCAACACCGAAACCCAACCGAGTGTACTGTCTACGTATGATGTAGACGTTGTTACGAACGAACCGGAAGTCGTACAAGGTATGCCGGTCACGCGGCGCGTAGTATGAAAACTATGACAGCCGGGACGAGCAGGCGCACAGTGGAGAGGTGAGTACGCCGCGCATCAGCTGCAATGTCTGCGACTGACAGCGCCGCGTCTGATACTGACAGTGTCTCGGCCAGCACAGCAGACGCTCGCAGTAGCGGCCGAAGTTACCCTAGCAAAAATCCCCAATTGAAAACCAATAGCCTATTTTATGGAACACCTATTGGTCTATTGGTTCTTATAGGTCTATTGGTTCTGCATAGGTCTACTTGTTTTGTATTTGCATATTTGAACTATATTAGCCTATTGGTAATGTATTAGTTTTGTATCTGTCTATTTGCCATTCACTAGCCCATCACAAATGGTCTTGCATAAATGCGTCGTTGGTGTCAGTTTTCATGCAGAAGGCCCACAATGTGGCCGCGCCCCTGCAATGACAATCACAGTGGATGAATGAAGGAAAGATTACTTTTAAGGGCTCGTTTTTCTTTGTTAGACACAATAATAATGAGAACTAACAGACAGCAATGCCAAGGAAAGTATAGGGGTGTTATTTGTAGTAATTAGAATATAAATGTGAAGAAAGTAAACTGGACGAAAAGATGACTTGCCGTCGGCAGGGACCGAACCTGCGACCTTCGAATAACGCGTCCGATGCTCTACCACTGAGCTACGGCGGCGGTCATCTCCCCGTCCACTTTATAGGGTATATATGTGGATTGAAACTTAGGAGTGTCAGTCAGCGCCAGTCGCAGCCATGGCGGCGAGTGTGGAACACTCTTTTTTCTGCCTTTTTGGCGTCACGTAGCACGTGATCTATTTACGAGCAGGCAGCTGACCAATAATCCCTCGCATACTACCTGAAGGCATCATGTCTGCCAGAACGAGACCCTCGCTATGAATGAAGGAAAGATTACTTTTAAGGGCTCGTTTTTCTTTGTTAGACACAATAATAATGAGAACTAACAGACAGCAATGCCAAGGAAAGTATAGGGGTGTTATTTGTAGTAATTAGAATATAAATGTGAAGAAAGTAAAGTGGACGAAAAGATGACTTGCCGTCGGCAGGGACCGAACCTGCGACCTTCGAATAACGCGTCCGATGCTCTACAACTGAGCTACGGCGGCGGGTCATCTCCCCGTCCACTTTATAGGGTATATATGTGGATTGAAACTTAGGAGTGTCAGTCACCGCCAGTCGCAGCCATGGCGGCGAGTGTGGAACACTCTTTTTTCTGCCTTTTTGGCGTCACGTAGCACGTGATCTATTTACGAGCAGGCAGCTGACCAATAATCCCTCGCATACTACCTGAAGGCATCATGTCTGCCAGAACGAGACCCTCGCTATGAATGAAGGAAAGATTACTTTTAAGGGCTCGTTTTTCTTTGTTAGACACAATAATAATGAGAACTAACAGACAGCAATGCCAAGGAAAGTATAGGGGTGTTATCTGTAGTAATTAGAATATAAATGTGAAGAAAGTAAAGTGGACGAAAAGATGACTTGCCGTCGGCAGGGACCGAACCTGCGACCTTCGAATAACGCGTCCGATGCTCTAACACTGAGCTACGGCGGCGGTCATCTCCCCGTCCACTTTATAGGGTATATATGTGGATTGAAACTTAGGAGTGTCAGTCAGCGCCAGTCGCAGCCATGGCGGCGAGTGTGGAACACTCTTTTTTCTGCCTTTTTGGCGTCACGTAGCACGTGATCTATTTACGAGCAGGCAGCTGACCAATAATCCCTCGCATACTACCTGAAGGCATCATGTCTGCCAGAACGAGACCCTCGCTATGAATGAAGGAAAGATTACTTTTAAGGGCTCGTTTTTCTTTGTTAGACACAATAATAATGAGAACTAACAGACAGCAATGCCAAGGAAAGTATAGGGGTGTTATTTGTAGTAATTAGAATATAAATGTGAAGAAAGTAAAGTGGACGAAAAGATGACTTGCCGTCGGCAGGGACCGAACCTGCGACCTTCGAATAACGCGTCCGATGCTCTACCACTGAGCTACGGCGGCGGTCATCTCCCCGTCCACTTTATAGGGTATATATGTGGATTGAAACTTAGGAGTGTCAGTCAGCGCCAGTCGCAGCCATGGCGGCGAGTGTGGAACACTCTTTTTTCTGCCTTTTTGGCGTCACGTAGCACGTGATCTATTTACGAGCAGGCAGCTGACCATAATCCCTCGCATACTACCTGAAGGCATCATGTCTGCCAGAACGAGACCCTCGCTATGAATGAAGGAAAGATTACTTTTAAGGGCTCGTTTTTCTTTGTTAGACACAATAATAATGAGAACTAACAGACAGCAATGCCAAGGAAAGTATAGGGGTGTTATTTGTAGTAATTAGAATATAAATGTGAAGAAAGTAAAGTGGACGAAAAGATGACTTGCCGTCGGCAGGGACCGAACCTGCGACCTTCGAATAACGCGTCCGATGCTCTACCACTGAGCTACGGCGGCGGTCATCTCCCCGTCCACTTTATAGGGTATATATGTGGATTGAAACTTAGGAGTGTCAGTCAGCGCCAGTCGCAGCCATGGCGGCGAGTGTGGAACACTCTTTTTTTCTGCCTTTTTGGCGTCACGTAGCACGTGATCTATTTAAGAGCAGGCAGCTGACCAATAATCCCTCGCATACTACCTGAAGGCATCATGTCTGCCAGAACGAGAACGAGGGTCTCGTTCTGATTATTGATCAGCTGCCTGCTCGTAAATAGATCACGTGCTACGTGACGCCAAAAAGGCAGAAAAAAGAGTGTTCCACACTCGCCGCCATGGCTGCGACTGGCGCTGACTGACACTCCTAAGTTTCAATCCACATATATACCCTATAAAGTGGACGGGGAGATGACCGCCGCCGTAGCTCAGTGGTAGAGCATCGGACGCGTTATTCGAAGGTCGCAGGTTCGGTCCCTGCCGACGGCAAGTCATCTTTTCGTCCACTTTACTTTCTTCACATTTATATTCTAATTACTACAAATAACACCCCTATACTTTCCTTGGCATTGCTGTCTGTTAGTTCTCATTATTATTGTGTCTAACAAAGAAAAACGAGCCCTTAAAAGTAATCTTTCCTTCATTCATAGCGAGGGTCTCGTTCTGGCAGACATGATGCCTTCAGGTAGTATGCGAGGGATTATTGGTCAGCTGCCTGCTCGTAAATAGATCACGTGCTACGTGACGCCAAAAAGGCAGAAAAAAGAGTGTTCCACACTCGCCGCCATGGCTGCGACTGGCGCTGACTGACACTCCTAAGTTTCAATCCACATATATACCCTATAAAGTGGACGGGGAGATGACCGCCGCCGTAGCTCAGTGGTAGAGCATCGGACGCGTTATTCGAAGGTCGCAGGTTCGGTCCCTGCCGACGGCAAGTCATCTTTTCGTCCAGTTTACTTTCTTCACATTTATATTCTAATTACTACAAATAACACCCCTATACTTTCCTTGGCATTGCTGTCTGTTAGTTCTCATTATTTTAGTGGATGAATGAGGCATATGTTCAAATATATTCTCATAATCAAAACTACAAGTGCTTCTTCTGGCCCTTGATGATGTTGGCGATCTTGCGGGCGACTATTTTGCCAAGGCAACTATGTCTTGTGTCAATTTCTTCTGGACTGCCTCATCCGCACTCGAGGACGTGCCTGAAAGATTCTGTAAATAAACAGAGCCATGAAATCAGAACACAGTAACAGATATTTAATTAAAGTTTATACCTTTGAAGCAATGTATAGAAAGTAGGCGGCACAGTGAGAAATTATCTAGACCTTCATTCGCTGCACATGTTCACAATGTTGCAGGAGCTGAACTATAGCAAAAAACTGAGTGAAATATTACACACCCACAGTATATCGGCAAAATTTTGCGGCAAAGAAGGAAGGAAAAGAAAGGGGCAATTTTTTTTTAAAATTAAGCAGCGCCTTATCCCGTTTACACGCTTGCGTCCTGTGTTTTTTAAGCTGTACCCAAGAATGAACTGCAAACTCGTCCTTAAATTACAGCAAACTCAATAATCACTTACTATCTGTGACGTGCTCTTTTTCGCGATGGTGGTGCGACTATCATACCTAGAGCATGCCACTAAATAAATTAAGCTAGGGTAGATTCACGATGAGGCAACAGTAATACGTAAGACTGTAGTAAAGGCAGCCTAGATTCCATATCGTTGCAAGCCCAACACAGCAGTCAGGCTGCAATGAGTTGGATATACACACGTGCTGCATGTTACGTGCTTATGCAATTAAGCCAACAACATTAATAAATCGCACCAGTGTAGTACATATGCTATGCACATTTTGTATAATGAATTATCATGTGGCCTTGGTTCTTGTGACATTATGTCGAACAAGTATGATAAGCCGATTGGCGCACACTACAACACACAAACCGCATCGACTAGAGCGTTTTACTATGAGGCGATAAACGCGTTTTCGGCTCAACATGCACGTTGTAAATACTTACAAAGGGCTTGCGAGACTCCAACTACACTCACGAGCAGGGCGCTTGTCCTTTACCTCTAATCTATGCTATGTTTTTTTGTGCATACTGACAAACACAAAAACAAACTGCAATAATATATGCGCTCAATCATTCAACTTCTATTAGAGCGTGTGGACTTGCAATCGAGGCATCGCTGGTCTCGCTGTCATCAAATACCGGAGACAAAGGACGAGGGACTTGTTTTCGCGACCTTTCGGCTTCGTCCCAAGTTTGGATACAAAAAGAAAGGTGATATCAAATAAATACTAAATAGGAGTAAATACCATGCTTACTCAACTCACCAAACAATCGGAGCACATGGGCCTTGAAGTATTCGCAATGCCCATAGACTGTCGCGCCGCCAAGCGGAATTCAGGAGCGTCCTCTCGAGGAGGGTTAGTAGACGATAAAATGGCAGCACTACGCAGTCGCTCCCTTCTTCGGCTGTGCTGACCTCAGTGTTAACGCGTTGGCAAGGAAGGAACACTACGACTTTGCATGTTCCCTGCATCAGTGAACAAACCGGGCCCTCCGTGACACGAGAAATCTGATTCGTTCTTGCGAGACGCAATGTTTTCGTGAAAATACGTGGCAACTCGCGCTTTCAATGCTAGCCCACAGCGTACGTATACTATCAGCTTCGCGAGGCTTTCTGTAGCCACGTAGGTTAGTTAAATGTTATTGTCTGACATATTCAGTTGAAGCTCACCCTGTTTTACTTGCATATAGCATTGGTCAGTGTTTCTTGTAGTGCGTCAATCCCATAACACTGCACGCAGGGAGGTCGTGCGGGCTCGCGATGTGCTCTTGTAAAACTGAGCGATCTCAAGTTGTCGATACATTAAAATAGGGCCTCTATCCTGTTGTCAGCAAAGCGCTGTTACTAATGGTGCGAGCGACGTTTCAATCATTCGAGGACGCGTCTGCTCCACGCCTTTCGTGGAGCGAACGCTTTCCACACCGTCCTTCGCCAGTGTGTTGGTTTCATAGCCAGCGCTGCGCCGCTTGTTTTTGTACGTTTGTTGATAGGTGGCAGCACACTGCAAGCAATTTGCTCGTTCACCGATCTGAGAGCAAAATGTTCTTAGCGCCCAGACGTCTCTCTAATTGTAAACGTGGTGACGCGGAGTGGTCGAAGTCGTTCGGCGGAGGAAATTCTTCAGATTGCTTTCAGCAGTGACGTTGAAAGAAACCATCGTGACGACGAGGATTTTTCACTGGACGTAGAAGACTGTGAAAGCACCGAGAGTGACAGCGACGATGAACGATCAGCTGCTAACTCAAGACGCGCGATTTGCGCTTCACGTTCCCTCGTGCGTTAATGTTCTTTCACGCTCGTAAGTCACTTTGATTGTATTTAATGTATAATATCCTTGAGCGAGATCAGAATAAAAGCATAGTTCCTCTTGTGCATTGCATGTATCACAATTATTGTGGCTATTATGGAGCGCCGCATCGCCAACACGCTCGAGCTCGACCAGCGAAGCAATATGGAGCGATGGAACGTGCAGTCACGGCTACAATCCGCGCCTCTCGGCTAACTTCTTCGACGTTGCGAAAAGGATACATGTGCATTCTTTTCGACATTCATGTTTTGATCGTGCTGATCGAGCCTGCAACAAGCGAGTGAAGTTAATTGCACACGGCTAGTCTCAGCATGGCTGTGACACAAGCGCTACTGAATGGGATGGTAAATGCACGTGTTCCGTTGAAGACGCAATTCCGCGTTCCCGACTGCGCAGGTAATGACGACGGCATATTACGTTTGCAAACAATCACCACGTTAAACGTGCGGTCCCGTGCAGCAGCGATGACGCTACTTGCTGGCGGCCTACTACTGCGGCAAATCCGTCAGGCAGGCTCGGTACGTACTACCTCGGAGTGCCGTTCAGCTCATACATCAATTTTAGTTCATGCAGTTTTATGTAGCACGCACAGGATTTCGCAAAACGTCGTTATGCACGGTAACGGAGCTGAAATCTAACAATTTCACACCGCAGCAAATAATTAGGTGGCGAGTACTTTGCGCTTTCCATGGTTTGGGAAAGTATTTTAGTCTCATATCCAATCCAGCGCGGCTCATGACTTCATCCGGTGAAAGTGGCACGGGCCGTACGTCCGCACGTACTATCTGTTCCTATGCTAACAAACGGGTTGACCCGGGCATGGACCCGGGTTGACCTCATGGTTGACCCTCCTCCTGGCGCCATCTTGAAAAGCACGGCGCGGCACCTATAGTTGGTGGGCATTGCGAATAACCTTGTTGCTCGTCTTGCCATTATTCGTGGTGCCACTTTGTAGAGTCGAAATCGGCCGAAATCCGCTCAGAACGTCTCCATCTGGTGCACGCTGAACACAGTCTTCACGTTATCGTCGCGGAAGCACACCAAAGCAAACACCGTGTAAGCAGGCTTACGTGAAGCATCGAGATCACACAAAGCGCGCGCTAAGGCGACAGACACAGAACGTTTTGGCTTAGCTTGGCCGCAGGCTGGGCTTGTCTTCGTATCGGCCGAGCGCGGATGGCGCGCCAAACGCACGCTCGGTCGCGTTTGCAGATCCACAATTCTTTCTCCTGTATCTTTACAGCACTACTTATATTGCTTAGCATAAATAGTTATAAACTTTACATATTATCCAAAGCTTCTCTTAAAGCTTAGCACATGGCTTAGCCTGATTAACCAAGGAACGTGTAAAAAAAAAAGAAATGTTCACACATGCAGCGTCGCCACGCCGCGCACCGTCTCACTTTTTTTTTTTGTCACCTGGCATGGTTCTATGCCGGTTGTGATCTCATGGCGGTTTCTTTATTATTATTCTGTGGTGTCTGTGTTGTCAATTCCTTCGCAAGTTCTTCTTTAGCGTGTTTTACTATAGTGCCCGTTTACCGCACGGCAGGTACGGAGACGCCGTACCGCCGTGGTCGACACGCAGCCTTTTTTATAACTCTTTTAGTCGCGCGAGTTGCTAACTGCACACGGTGTCTCACGGTGCACGATTAAGCTCAATCGGGATCAGACTTATCAAAAGTGAATTGATCCCGTCTGCAGCTTGCGTATAATAGCCAATCATGATCAAGAAATTTGATCGGGATCGGGTCCGACGCGCTCAATCAGTCATAAGATATTATAAACAGCTACCAATAGGCGGTAGCTGTTTGAACAATAAAACTCCTGTTGGCCTTATACATCTTCTGTTAGTACATTAAGAAACCAATAGAAGTACTTATTTGACCAATACAACTTCTATTGGTCCAATAAGACACCAAAAGGCAGCCCCTATTTGACCAATACAACTTCTATTGGTTCAATAAGACACCAATAGGCAGCACCTATTTGACCAATACAACTTCTATTGGTTCAATAAGACACCGATAGGTGATGGCTATTGGTATCTATTGGTACCAATAGAAGTCCTATACGACCAATACAGCTCCAATAGATGTTCTAGAGAACCAATAGCGATTTTCTATTGGACCAATAGAAAATCCTATTGGTATTTTTGCTAGGGAGCGGTGCCCTCGGCTGCGTCACTTCCGCCGCCTTCCCAACACTAACGTCACAGACTCAATGTTGCCAGTAATTGTGGGAAGCCAGGAGGGCGTTTGCAGACAATCTTTAAAATTCATTTACAAACAATCTGCGCATGTCTCAAGCCTGTAATTTGGCATAAATGACGGAAACGTGCAAAGGAACGTACTTAGCGAATTTCATTGAGATCTATCGACCTCGAAAAATCGCCGGAGTTGGCCTCTAAACCCCAACAATTACTGTTGTTATTCATTTTTTTCTGCTCCTGAGTGCGCAGCATGAAGACAACCAAATACCTCGCTGCGCAGTCTGGCAGGGATGATGAGGCGATTGCTCCGGAACATGAGGCCATCTTGAGTATGCAGCTCATCGCGGAAGCTCCGGTAGCTGTGTTATAGTGTTCTAGAATATTGGTTTAGCTGTGTAGTGCAGGAGTGACGTCAGCCTTGTTGAGCTGCCTCTCTGTGCTTGCATATTGGCGAAGTTGTACCATGCTTGGGTCACGCTCCGTCTTCTTCAAGACTTGATCCAGGTGCCTGTCTGAAAGTTGAAGGCACGCAATAGGGTTAACATGAAAATGAGCGCACTCTTCGTCGAACTGTGTTTTATATGGAAAACGCAAATAGCGTTTATATAGCGCGTCAGCAATGAAGAATTGTTTTCCCGGAGTGTACTTAACAGTTATGTTGTATTTCTGTAAGTTCAGACGCATACGCTGCAGGCAGAGAGGGCATTCACAGAGCGGCTTTTTGAAAATAATTTCGAGCGGCTGGTCATTAGGTTCCACAATGACCTCTGGTTGTCCAAAGAGGCAGTCTTGGAGCTTGTCCGAGCCGTGGACGATTACAAGCACCTCTTTCTTTATTTCAGCCTATCTTTGCTGCGCCTCCGTCAGCGAACGGGACGAGTAAGTTAAAGGATGCCCATCCTGCATAATCACGGCTCCAATTCCACTTTGGCTGGCTTCTACCGATAGACTGATTGGTTCTCGCTTCTGGTACTACGCTAATAGGGGAGCTTTTGCGAGTGCCCAGCGCAGGGCTTGAAAGCTCGCCTGATGTCTGTCTTCCCAAACCCATGCGGCGCCTTTTCTTCAATAGGTCTCGGAGAGAAGCTGTGAGTGTTGAGATGTTCGGAACGAAGTGGGAGACGAAATTCACCATACCCAAGAAAGTCTGTAGATCTTTACGGTTGCAAGGAGCCGGCATGTGAAGGATGTCTTCAAACTTGGCTCGCATTAGCACGCGCCCGAGATACTTCACAGCTTCCTGCAAGAAATGACATTTTTTTACGGTTTGGTTCAAGTTGTGCTCTTGGCATTTTCGCAGCACGCTGACCAGGTTTTTGTATGCTCTTCCTTAGTTCGACCCCAGACGAGAATGTTGTCCACAGCGAGTGCTGCACCTTCAAGGCCCTCAAATACTTTGTGCATGGCGCACTGAAATATTTTTCGGACCGAACAAATACCAAACGGCATGCGTAAGAATCTATAACGGCCAAACGGACTGCTCACTGTGAAAGTTTTTAGCTTTCTTCGCCCAGTTTTATCTGCCAAAATCCTGTAGCAGCATCCAAAGTTGAAACGTACTGCGCTCCGCTCAGAGACGATGCAACATCTTTCAGTGTTGGCATAAGATAATGTTCCCTCAGCAGCGCTTTGTTAAAATTCTGTGGATCAGACATATCGGTACCTTGTCGATAACCATGTGGCTCGACCACTCTGTCGACTCCGTCAGCTTAGCGATTAGCCCGGCTGCTTTCATGTGGTCTAGTTCAACCTTAACTCTGTCCTTGACTGCAAATGGGAAACGGCGTGCTGACTTGACCACTCCTTGGGAATCCGGTCTGAGCTTCGGATAGTAGAGGACGCCCTTGAGCTCGCCCAATTCACTGTAGGGATATTGTTGTTCCAGTGAAGCAATTCGACGAAGAAGGCCCACTTTCTCTGTGACTGAGCCACTTAGTTTACGGATACGCCATCTTCCACTACGAGGAATTCCGTTTCAAACGTTCCCCTAGGGCCGGTCACATAAAGACAAATGCATCTTGTTGCTCATTTCTGAAAGCCAAAACACGTTTTGATAATAAACGGCGCACTTTGTGGGTTGTTTTTTCGTTATATTTTCCAGTTGACTGCGCGATATGACTGAGCAGTTCGCGCCTGTGTGGAGCTTGCAGAGGATGGGCGTTTTTTTTTTTTCTCTTTTACTATTGCAGTCCAGCGATCACCTTTCTTGCTGCTCTATGACAATGCTTCTAACCAGAAGTCTTCTGCCTGTCTGATGCCACTTTCTGCTCTTTCGCCTCGGGATTTACGGTCCTGGTTCTACATGCAGCTGCAAAATTGATTTCTTTTGCCGCATTTCGCGTACATGCGTTCTTTTGCTGGGCATGCTTCCCGGTCCTTGCGAAATTTTGCAGAGTTGCTACAGCACCAACTGACTTGGGAAACTGCGTTGACTTCTACCTGACTGTTCATGCGAGACTGAATTTCTTCGCTTTGCTCTTTACCTTGCTCCCGAGCTCGGCACATTTCAACAGTTTTGGCAAAAGATTTTTCTGACAGAAGTCTCTCGAAGTTTCTTGTCTTAGCATGCGTTCTTCAAAACTCACCAAATTTGCATCTCTTTGCAAGTTCACGCAGCTCAGTTAACCAGTCGTTAAATTGCTCGTCTTCATTCTGGTCGCGCTTTCCAAACCGAAATTCGTGGTATGCTAGGTTTAGCGCTGGTTTAGAGAATGTTTCGAACTTTCCTTTCAGTACTTCAATGTCGCTTTTTTTTCTTCCCCAGCTTCGAATACACAGTGCTAGTATGTTCTGCGCGCGTTCTTTCCATTAATGATCAGAAAAGTGACTCTGTACCTCTTTGGGCTGCTGGTCCAGGTGCTGTTGCAGTCACAAAGAGCTCGTACTCTTCCCTCTGTGTTCCAATTCTGCCAAACGTCTAGTGCCCGGAGCTCTTGGGGGTGGTGGCAGCGCAGTGACTGGAGAGGCCGGCTGCAGGTGAAGTTGCTGTTCGTTGTTCGCCATGACGCTGATACGATGGAACTCGCAGCCTGTCGGGTTTGCCTGGCTGTGCGATAGCTCTTCGCCCGTCGCTAGCATTGCTCGATCGCTTACGCCCACTTCTGACACTATGTGGATGCGCTTGAGCATGGTGCATCAAGAAAGAACCTTTATTCAAAAAGATGGCTGATCCCACTGTCATAGGAATCGGAATAACATGAAAGTAAAGCGTGCCCTTACAGAAGTAACTGAATGTTTACTGTACATTGATATAAAAGAGTTTGCACAATGTATATTGACGTCTGGCAGCTATACCACCGTTTAACGTGGATGCACCTACTTTGATCATTGGTGGTACAACTCCATCCCGACGTCTAACGTCCATGTTAAATGATTAAACAAACCCTTGTGGTAGCTGTAGTAGTTAACGGTGAAAGCGTAATCAGAGAACGAGGTGTGATAGCCAGAAGAGCGTCGCATATTGGACGCAGAACTTGGTCGCCATCCCGCGGCATGTTAAAATGTGATTGAACACCACGGCCGGACTAGAGGGCAACGCAAAGCGCGTCGTGCCGCCCTGGTAGCCCAGCCGCGATTGTTCTCGGGGCGAGCGCGTGAGCGGGGAACGCGGTGTTACAGCCAGGTGAGGCAGGCGCGCGTCGCAGGTTTGGATTAGCGTGATGCTATGAGCGAGGCCGACGCTTTTACGACGCTAGGGCTAAGATTGCCACCTCGCGGTGTTTTAAGGCATTGACAAAATTGAACTTCTGTTGGAAACGTGCCGAATGGGACGGACGTGTAACGCGTTGCAAGTGCTAATCGCGGAAGCCACAGTAAGGAGGAATTACTGTACCGCTCCCGGGGGGCAACACCCCGCCGGCCCAGAGAGTAGTATATATAAAAGGCGCGTGGATAGCGTGCCCGGCATCTGTTGTTGCGGACCGAGGGTTCGATGCCTGTTGACGGAACTTTTTAACACGCAAGTGTTTTATGCCGGGGTCCACCAAGACTTTCATGAAGTATTTCCGTCACGGAAGTGCGTCAGCAAAATAAACGCCATCAGATGCCAAAGAAAAAAAAAACCACAAGAAATAGTTCCGCTGACGGGAGTCGAACCCATGACCTCTAGGTCCGCGATGGTGGGGGGGCGGGCGTTTAGCCCACTGAGCTACCACCATACCTTTTGTTTTTCTTTATTGCCTTGCATACCAAGACTATTTACATACTCACAAAAAAAGGGTAGAGCTATACAATTACAAAGTGAAAATATGAACCGTCAGCACTGAGCTGACTACAATCAAAACTTTGGCAAGCGCAACAATAGTTCCACTAGTGAAATGCACTCTGGTGCATCCTCCTGCCCTTTCAGCACTTCAAGAAAACGGCACACTGATTCGAAGAAATATTCCCGTACAGATCTCACTTGTACATCCGCATTACACATTACGGAGGCTACATGAACGCGCCTTTTATCTTTCACACTTTCCTCTCACACTGCTCTTGGATTGATGGATGGATGCTATCAGCGTCCCCTTCGAACGGCGCGGCGACATCTGTGCCACCAGGCTCGAAAAAAAAAAAGAAAAAAAAAAACCCGCCGTTGCTACGACCGTCCCATTCGGCGCGTTTCCAATACAAGTTTAATTTCGTCAACGCTTTAATACACCGCCAGGTGGCAGCTTTAGCCAAACCTCACTCATAACATCCATGCATATCGAAAAATAGCTCTCCGACGCTCGCCTGGCTGTCGCACCGCGTTCCCCGCTCGTCCTGTGAGAAGTAACGGCCAAGCTAGAGGGAAGACACGACGCGCGCAGCGTTTCTCTTCGCATTTCACGACGCTTTGAAGGAGTGCATATCGAGTATCAGTGTTTATTATGTGCTTGTTGATATCATATTTGCGCAAGATTCACCATATGCGGTGTCCACGTATATGTTAAGAACTTCAGTTACCGCAAGTGTTACATTATGTTCATGGGCGTTAGTCGTCGGTACGGAGATGTGCCACAACGTGAGTGCGTCCACATAAAGCGGTGCTATATCTGCCAAACAGTAGACATTGTACAAGCTCTCACATACCAATGCACTATGAACAATGAACTACTTCTGTGACGACCCGTTTCACTTTCGTGTTATACCGACTCCTATGACGGAGGGATCAACCATCATTTTTTTTCTTTGCCATCTGATCATGTAAATTTTTGACGTCATTTCCGTGACGGAAGTATGTCACTGAAGTCTTGGTGGACCCCAGCATAAAACAGTTTCGTGTTAAAGGGGGGTGGTTATATACACGATAGAAGGGGACGGTTCCCGGCCGGCTAAGCGCGTGTGCATGATTGTGCACTAGGTCACAGTTAGAAGGGTGAGTGATATCGTCGTAGGGTGGAGCTCATTTGCTCGCGCCACTCCACATGCTCGTCGGATCAGCCGATGCTGCTCCTGCTGCTCTCAGCTGGTCAGCTCAGGCCCCCAGGAGGAATCCGAGGGTGAAGGAATAGGGGTGTAACCCAGTGGGTGTGGACATTACCAGGTGCAGTGAGGCACTGTGGACTTCCTTCCACAGTGGGAACAGTAAGGGAAATATTGTTTGGGATGCAAGAGGTGAAGGATGAACAGACAGGGGAATGAACTAGTCTGAAGCTGCCGCTGCGCAACAGCTTCCTCGGTGTGTGGTGGTGGGAAGTATATCCAGCTTTGTCTGTAATGTTGCAGCAGGGGCGTAGCCAGAAATTTTTTTCGGGGGGGGGGGGGGGGGGTTCAACCATACTTTATGCATGTTCGTGCGTGGTTTGTATGTGTGCGTGTATATATGCGCAAGCAAAATTGAAAAATTTTGAGGCACTGTGGACTTCCTTCCACAGTGGGAACAGTAAGGGAAATATTGTTTGGGATGCAAGAGGTGAAGGATGAACAGACAGGGGAATGAACTAGTCTGAAGCTGCCGCTGCGCAACAGCTTCCTCGGTGTGTGGTGCATAAAGTGTGGTTGAACATGCATAAAGTATGGTTGAACCCCCCCCCCCCCCGAAAAAAATTTCTGGCTACGCCCCTGCTGCAACATTACAGACAAAGCTGGATATACTTCCCAGTGTCCACAGTGCCTCTGGCTACGCCCCTGTGTTGCAGCGTTTCAGTGTAATTTAATGGTTCTCTTGGTGCGTCGTGGGTTGGATAGCTCTTCCGATGGCTCCCGGTTTGTGAGCTCTCGAGCTACCGCGTTAGCGCGTTGATTACAATGAAGAAGGTTGTGTCCAGGTGTCCAGACGATATGCACCCTGTGTAACAATGTGGGGTGTAATGATATCACGATACGGCGTGTGTAGGATGTCACCATCTCTCACGCTATCTTGCAGTGCAGTGCCGCTGTACAGTACAGCCATTTCGGCACTGCTTCGCACCATAATATCTACACCGTAATGCGTCCTGTGCAGCAGCGCTCGCTATGACATCCAGTGATGCCCGGCCCGGATGCTTCTGAATCAAATGAACTCCACATCATTTGCTGCTGCCAAGATTCTAGGACAATGGACATGTGAATCGAATGCAGAGGAGGCAATGGAAGCGATACTCAAGTACTTATTCAACAGATCTCTGGGACGGCCTGTAGGCTTGATGTGATGCCCCCAGTGTGGACGTTCTTCTGTTTATCTCTCTCTTTTCTTCCATCCATATTGTCGACCCTTTATTCCTTCCCCAGGGCAGGGTAGCAAACCTGACGTGCGTCTGGTTAGCCTCCCGGCCTTTGCTTACTTCTCTCTCTCTCTCTGTTGGTTCAACTTATTGCGCTAGATTTTCATCCAGCAACCTTCAGGTTCGCAGGATGTTCGCCAAGTTCAGGATCGGTAGCGAAAACGTGTAAGCCACATGACAGTTAACAATTACAAATTCGTAACTTTGATGAGGACGTTCACAGTAGATACAGTGGAACCTCCTGTGAGAGGTCTTTTTTTTTTTGCTTCACCGGTGGTTCTGTTCTTTGGAGCTATTGCATGGGGCTTTAGCTACAGCACCGTCGATGATGCCGTATGCACTTTCCTATGGGTGGCAAAAAAAAACAACTGAACATTACGTTTATTTAATGTCATTTTTATTTTTCGATTGGAATTTTTTTGTTGGCATTATTTTTAAGTTACTTTCAATATATTTCCTTCTAAAAGTATTTATTTTCTGAAGCTATTGATTTTTACAAACAATATACTGCCCCATTCCATGGTGGGTTGCGCCATGTCTTTGAGTAACAATGAACCAACCAACCTGTAGGAATCTCTCGCGCCACCTTCTTCCACGCGATCGCTGACCAATCGCATGTAGCGGGAACAGGCTATAAATGAAGATATCATAATCATTAGAGTATGCGGCCTACAAGGGAAGAAGAAGAAAACACAGGCCGCACGTACGCGACACCGCACGATCCCATCTTTTTGCGCAGCGGTCTGAGAACCGTTCCGGTGGCCTTGGTACCAACAAACGGGGATTCCATTCGTATGAAGAACCCAAAAAGCATCCAGGAAGAACTCCGGAAGGCGACTGAACACTTCCAATTGATCACCGAGGTGCGCCAGTTCGGTCGTGGAGGTATTTTGTGCAGTTCACCAGACCAGGCCTGTGTTTCAGATCTCCTCAAATGCACTACATTTGCATCTCTCCCGGTGAGCTGTTTTATACCTCCTCATTTGGCCTGTGTGAAAGGCTTAGTTCGTGGGGTAGACTCGAGCCTGTCTCCGACAGAAATTTTAGAGATGTTCTCTGTAGCAGGAGCGGTATCAGTTTTCCGTTGCTCGCGCACAGTTGACAACAGAAAGATCCCGTCTGAGTCGGTGATAGTCACGTTTGCGGGTACGACTAGACCAACAGAAATCAAGGCGTGGCCACTGATATATCGGGTAGAACCAATGTCTCCTCGTCCACTGCAGTGCACTAAATGCTGGCGTTACGGACATTCCATCAAGGGATGCAGGTCAGCTGTCCGGTGTCAAATGTGTGCAGGACAACATAGTGCTATTGACTGTGCAGCACTGGAAAGGTTTTGTTGTCTGTGCAGCGGCTCTCACGCAGCGGATGATGGTAGCTGTTCTGCGAGGGCCCAGGAAATTCAAATAATGGAGATCATTGAACAAAAGAGATGTTCTAGACGTGAGGCTAGAATTGCCATTGCGGAAAGGTCTCGTGGGTACTCCAGTGCTACGACTCGATTTACTCCGGGCATCGATTCTTCCCTCTCAGAAGTAATAGCCTCCACCATTGAAAAGACGATGACAAAAGTAATGGAAAACCTCTTTATAACACTGACAGAATCATTGGCACAAATAGTGAACGCGCAGATGTCTCAAATCCTGAATGCTAACCATCCAGCTGCGACCTCTCCACTTGCTCTGTCAAGTAAGGAAATTAGTCCAGGGTCACGGGACTCAGCCTCCTTGGAAACCAGCCGCAAGATAATAATAGCTGCTGAAGAGGACTTAAACTCTCCAAAAGCCGGTCCGTCGAACAGTAGCCGTAAGGTAATTATACCTGTTGAACACGATCCAGATTGGAGCTCCGATTCAGGTTCCCAGGACTCACAAATGGAACTGGAATCTCGAAACATGAAACGGCGTGCGTCGCCTGGAGCGCAGAGTTCTCCAATGAGCCCAAAAGTTAAGAGTAAAAAACACCAGAAGGAAACCGCATCAAAAAGAGATTTCTTGAAAGATAGTATACTTGAGAAGGCAGTGAATACTGCCGGAATTTTGACACAATAGGCGGCTTAAAATTTTTGCAGTGGAATTGCCGTTCAATTTTTTCTGCAGCTACTGATTTATTTTACATGTGTAATGAACATTCCCCTGATGTTATTCTTTTGCAAGAAACTTGGCTTTCGAAAGAAAAAAGTTTTCATCTTAAAAATTACCGCATATTTCGTTTAGACCGGCCCTCTCGGGGTGGAGGATTAGCAGTATTTATTTCTTCACAAATTGCTCATCGAGTTAAAATTACATGTCGAATAATGAACTTAGAAAGTGAAATTTTAGCTTTAGATATTTCTCTTCCGGGATGTCTTCCGTTTTCGTTAGTCAATGCATATTTTCCTACAGGTGTTCAAAATTCTACTGTTATTGAGTCGGTGATATCTTGTTGCAGGAAAGAAATTATATTGGCAGGAGACTTTAATTCTCATCACATTTCATGGGGTTTTAAAACAGACATGAGTGGCAAGCGTTTGTGGGATTTGGTTTCCAAGAATAATTTATCATGCATTAACAAAAGAACCCCCACGCTAGTTTGTAATCAGTCCCGTTCTGTGTTAGACCTTACTTTCTGTAGTCCTAGCCTCTGTATTTCTACATGGTCTACATTGAACTCAGGTACAAGTAGCGACCATTTTCCTATATTGTTTGAGCTTGTATGTCCATTGACTTCAGTAACCTGCCATTCGATTACTCATGTAAATTTTAATACATTTCAAAAACTGCTACATGCGGCTTTGTCGAAACGGACAGACGAAAATGATGAGAAAAATCCCATGAACTTTAGTGATATTGTCAAAGAATCGTTAAATAAATCTAAGTTCACAGTAAAGGTCTCTAAACGAGATTCTTTAAATCCATGGTGGAACTCAAATTGTTCACGTGATTACAGGCTAAGAAAAGCTGCGTGGCGAAAATTGCTTTACAACCAATGTCCTAGAAATTGGATGGATTATAAATATGCGGCTGCAGTTTTTAAGAGGACAGTCGCTACTGCGAAGGAGGGTTATGATAGCCAACGTTCAGAGTTCCTTTCGAAGCCTGGCAACAGGAAACCCCTTTTTAAATTTCTTAGATCCAAAAAGGTAATTCCTTCCCCCATAAACATCGAATCGGTAGTTTCAACGCCAAATGAATTGGCTAGTTTTCTTGAAAATATTGCTAAAGGACTTGAAATCGCTTCACGACTGCTTGTTCATACCTCTCACGGTCCCCTGTCAAAAGTGATGACTTTGAAGAGGTCACTGCTTCAGAACTAGCACAAGTTGTACAAATCTTACCTAATTCTGCGCCAGGTCCTGATGGCATTACTGCATCAGTAATAAAAATCATACATAAGGTTTCGCCCCAAGATTTACTTGAAATCGTTAACCACTCTGTTAGAAATGCTTGGATCCCACCTGATTGGAGAATTGCGAAAATAATTCCTTTATTAAAAAAGCAAGGATCTGGATATACTTTAGATAACATCAGGCCTATTTCGCTCACTTCTAATCTGGTAAAATTAATCGAACGAATATTGCACATTCGGATAGATAATTGGTTGAATGAACACATGATCTTGAGCCCATGCCAAATTGGATTCAGGCGGGGTTGTTCCATTTGGTGTGCCCATGTTGACTTAGAAAGCAGGATACAACTAGCCCGTGATCAGAAATACTTTGCCGCTTAGTTACTCTGGATATTGCAAAAGCTTATGACAGTGTAGAACATGTTAAATTAATAAATTCACTTACATACGTAGGTCTACCACATTACTTCGTTGCATGGGTACACTCCTTTTTGAAAGACAGAAAGTTTTATTGCTCTCAATCTGGTATATCTTCTTTAAATTATAAACAAACTAGAGGTCTTCCCCAAGGATCGGTATTGTCTCCATTACTATTTAATATTTTATTAAGTACCATTCCTATTCAACAGGGCGTACAGGTATATGTATACGCCGACGATATTGCATTTTTTGCTACAGCTGCAGATATACATACATTGTATCAAAACTTACAGATGTATATGAACACTCTTGAAACGTGGTTGGAAGGCATTAATCTGTCCTTGAACATTAGAAAAAGCGCAATTGTAATTTTCCCGCTCAGCGTTCCCGTGCAAATTTCGTTACTTTATCGCCAAGACGTTATCCCGCAGGTGGAATCGATTAAGTATTTAGGGGTTATTTATACTGAAAAACTTAATTGGGGTCCGCATATCGAAGCTATGGCAGCTAAAGGAGCTCGTGCGGTAGGGATGCTTCGTAGGCTCAGCAATAAGCGGACAGGATTACGACGTGATGTGCTTCTTATGATTTATTGCATGTATATTCGCCCGATATTGGAGTTCGGCTGCGTCTTGTTTTCTGGGGCACCTGCCTACAAACTTCGGTCATTAGTTCTTCTAGAACGCGAATCACTACGTTTATGTCTTGGGCTTCCTAAATTTGTTGCGAATAATATTTTATACAAAGAAGCGCGCCTGCCTTCTCTTCTTACACGCTTTCACATCCTGACAGTACGTACCTTCCTAAAGATATATGCATCACCCCTGAGGAGGTCGCAGTATGTTTTTATTAATCAGCCGATGTCATTTTTTAACCATCAGTGGTCTATATTACGGTGTCCACAAGTCATTTTCGCACAAAAACTCTTGGCAACATTACAAGTGAACCTTCGGGAAGTACTTGTGTCGAACAGATCTGTGCACCCAATTAAAATACAATTCGATGACATATTTCCTAAGAAATGCAAAGACTTACCTAATAGATACATAAAGGCCATTTTGGAAGACCATTTGTCAAAATTAGATACAAACATCGTAATAGCTACTGACGCTTCAGTTTGTGAAGAAAAGGCAGGAGTGGGAATTACATCATTATCTTTGGATTGGTCTTTCTCAATTCGTTTGCCTGATTTTACACCTATTTATCAAGCGGAATTACTTGCAATCATCCTAGCTTTACGTAAATTACCCTTATCTATAACAGAAGTAGTCATTTTAACAGACTGTCTGTCTGTTTGTTCTTCATTGACGGCACCTAACATGTCATGTACCTTAGAAGTATTTTATTCTCTTGTCCCAAGACATTTACGTTTTATTCGCTTGGTGTGGGTACCAGGTCACAAAGGTTTAACCCTCAATGAATGTGCGGACGCGCTTGCAGTTGCATCACGCGATGGTCCCGTAATTTCTATTTTACCGACGTTGTCCTTTGTCTCTTCGGCGCGATTTGAAAAGTTTGCCACGTCGGTTGACATTGGTAAATCTCCTTTGTCAACATCCGAATTCCTTCACCTTGACTTTTCGTGGAAAAATCGATGGTGCTCCAGCAGAAGGGCAGAAATATCTATCACCAGACTACGATGCCGAGTTCCCCCACTGAACTTTTACCTGCACAGGTCTGGTCTGTCTCAGACACATTTATGCCACCACTGCAACGAGAGTGAATCTCTGCACCATTTCTTTATAACATGCAGATTGTACAAAAATCAAAGAAAAAGACTGCTAGAGGAACCCCTCCGAAGGATGGGATTAAATTTATCCCTTCCGATGGTTCTTTCCTTTGGGGCAATTGAATTGGGCCACAGCCACAGGAACGTTTTCGAAGCCGTATGCGATTTTCTACGGGAGACAAAGCGAATTGCTTATTAGGTTATTTAATTTCATTTTATTTTTCATTCATACTGGCTTCAAAAAAAAAAAAAAAAGAAGAAGAAGAAATATATATATATATTTCTAATGTTTTTCTAGCCTTGAATATTAGTGTGAGTTTTTCCCTACATATCCTTTTTACAAACATATTTGAAATGTAAAACAATTGTATCTCAAAAATAAGGTGCCGCCCGTTTCATGGCCGATCCCCCACAGTGGGTTGCGCCAGGTTGCGAAGGTCCAACCAACCAACCAACCAACGATCCCAAGCGCATGCACCAGTTCGCTCAGGCGACATGACCTAGCAGCAGCGTCGCCTTGAAGTCATCGACTCTTTCCTGGACTTCGAGCGGCACCCAACCGTGAATCGTCGTCCGTGGAAAGAAAGCGACATGCGCCAAAAGTATGCCGCAGCGGGTCCCAGCCGACAGGCGGGCAGAGCTCCAAAGTCTGTCACTACGAGCTTCGATCACAGGACGGCCTCGCTGTTCCGTCTGACGGGCGAGGACAGCGCTGTCGTCGATCAGTGGGACCGTCAGTGGGTGCTTTGCGCGACAGTTGCTCTGTTGGCCCTCATAGTCTTCGCGTTGGCCGTTATCCTGTATTCCCCAAGAAGTAATTGCCAGCTGGGTACGAGTACGGCTGCAGCGGAGGACTCGATGCGAAGGGCGGCGGAGACCGTGGCAGCGGTGACCGAGGACGACGACAAAGAAATGTTCATCCGGCATCCGACGAGTCGCCGCCAGCGCATTGACCCTAGCGAAGACAAGCGTGGCGACACAACGCCAACCGACGAGCAGGACTCGAACGTGACGGCTGTCGCCGAAAACGACAACGAGCAGCAGCGATCGCCACTAAACGAGATGGGCAGCGCCTTCGAATGGGGATAAATACGTGTGAACGTAGTGATAAGAAGTCAGTGAAGACGTGACGTCAGCGCAGCTGCTTCGCGGTCGCGATGTACTGTTTCTCCACCAGTCTTATAACAAGGCCGGTGACAGTGCACTGGAATTAAACTTTAGGTTTGTGCGCGTCCCCTTAAAGGGCCCCTCACCAGGTTTGATAATTTTGAGCTAACGAGCGCAATGCATAGACTGGGCGTTCACGATCACGTCTGCCAAAATTTGCAACGCTACGCGCCGCGGAAATGGGTCAAATTTCAAGGTGAACGCTGCTCGCCCTTCCTCTCGCGGGCGCACGCTTTAGAGAATGAGGAGATGACGTACATGAGAAAATGGCCCTACGTATATGGTAGTGCTGTGACGTCGCTCCTCTACGTAGACGACTGTGCTCTGACGTCGCCAACAGTAGCACGTGACACTGCGATAATTATTTGACACATGTGTAGTTTGTGTAACTTGTTGCTTGAATAGATTAATAAAACTTGAGAGAAATAATAAGACACACAAAGGGAATGTGTGCGTCTTTTTGTTTTTTTTTTCGTGAATTGCAGCGAGTTGCGGGGCTAATGTGCCTCCCTTTCCCATGCGTTCGTGTCCCCGCGGTATGCTAGCCACCATACCCGCGGTTAGCGCATCGAGCAGACGCCATCCCTGGAAACGTAAGTAATGTTCTGGCGCGTTCGAGCACTCATTATGCTCATTTATTCTACCGCGTCCAAGTAGACGTTAATGCGACACTGGCTCATGATACCGCCACTCTCGTGCCCGTACAAAAAGACTCAACTTTCATGCCCGTCCCGCAGAAACAGGCAGTACACCACAGAGAACGCCGACAAAACGCCCACGGCCGCTACATAAAAATAAAGGTAGCGGCCGTGCAACGCCGCTCGCGTGCTCGGGCTGGCTCGGGCACGTCATGCGCACGTGACCATGCATGCGCATGACGTGTTCATGCGTATGTGTCAAGTGAAGAGGGCTGGGAAGGGATTTGGCTTGCTAAGGCTACACGGGGCGAGTGGCAAGGGTTTGAAACTCGCCTCCTCGCATCATGGTTTCGCGCCGCTACAAATTATTGTTTTTCTCAGCTCGTAATGAACCGATTTGAAAAATTCTTGCGGTGTGCTGCTCTTCATTCGGCACACAACAACTTCCAGCGTCTAACTAAAATTTGCTATGTGGCCTGGTGAGGGGCCCTTTAAGTGGAGCATTTTTTCAGCTTCCATCCGATGATGCGAACACTGCAATAACTATACTTATCTTGCGTGTTGTACTGTGATTGCATTTTCGTTAACCTCACGTAGCGCATTTCATAATTTCGATGCGAATCGACATCACTAAATTATAAACTTTTAATAATTACCAACAAATCCTAGCCTGTTGGTGATGTCATCCTACATTGGTGCGTGCCCAGGTAACGGCCGCATATGAGAAATTGCGATTATTGCGGCGCGCAGTCATGGTCTGGAATAGTTAAGTTTAGAACAGTTATATTCATCTATAATAGTTATGGTCCGGAAGAGTTATATTTTGCTGCCAATAAATAAGAAAATATATATTACGATGATGGCCTCATACGTAGTTCTTGTCTTGCGGCGCGCAGTCATGGTCTGGAATAGTTAAGTTTAGAACAGTTATATTCATCTATAATAGTTATCGTCCGGAAGAGTTATATTTTGCTGCCAATAAATAAGAAAATATATATTACGATGATGGCCTCATACGTAGTTCTTGTCTGCGTTTATACGTATTGAAAGGGGCATTTGGCGCGGCCCGTTTTGGTTAGGCTGATAATGTGTCATTATTACTTTATTTCTGTGTATTGATGTTCATTTTATTCATTTAGCTTTAAACGCCTCTACATTGTTATTATTAACGTGTCTCTCTGAAGTACACGCTCTTCATTAAAGCGCTCCTCACCAGGTCGGGGTATTGCAAGCGTACAAGCGTTCCGTGGTGGTCGTTTCTGCAAAATATAGCACGCCTGCGCGGCTCGAAAACAGTTTGACACAAAGGACCACGCACCCTTCTCCAAGAACACATGTTTCAGAGAGAGAGAGACCATGCAATAGGCGCTTTTCAAAACGTCACTAACGGCGTTCTGCTGATTCTAGCGAGGACGAGCGCAATGATACATTAGTCGACGAGAATTGACTCGAATGTGAAGGTCATCGAATGTGAAGGTCAACGAGCGTTAGACTCCACGGCTAAATAGGGAACTTCATCGTGTTGGAGTAAGTTCGCGCGAAAGTGTAGCAATACTGGCATTGCCGTGAAGGAACCATGAGCGAACAGACGCTTTGCGGTTGCTCGGACTGTTTCCCCAAGTGTATTGTCATGAAGCAACAATGCAGTGTGGGTTGCCGCTAAGGGTGGTGAAACTTTAGATTAAAGTATATCCTTATAAATGCAGCGTTTCTAAGGCCAATTAATTCCTGCGAAGCGAACACCGCATAAGTCGTATTCGTATGTTACCTCTATATTGTTCTAAATGTTTACTGACCCCTGGGCTCGCAGTCTGTAGTATTGTACAAGTCGATGGCCCGAAATCGTGGCCTAAAATAATAATTACCAACACAAATGACCGCTATGTGATGCTTTCCAACATTGCGGTGAAAGCAACGACCACATGTTTCAAATCAATGTCCTCGGGGTGCCAACGGCAAGTCATGAGATGCGACACTTAGAATATCAGGAGCATATATCATTTGCTTTGAAAAGTTTTGTGGTAAGAGCGCAGCAATGAATACGATAGCAACAAATTAGAGCGTTACGTCAAGTGAGGCTAGTAGCTAACTCCTTTAGCATCCGACCTGGCAGAACTCAACACAACGTTGGCATAAGCAAACGTGGCCACTGCAGCGAGCGAAACGACATCCGTACTGTCCATCGTTTCAACGCAAACGGAGCGGCGAGAGCACAGGACGAACTGAGATATGAGCCATTACCTGATCCCTGTAAAGACATGACAAACACGCCCGGCTACTCAAAGTACACACTTCTTGCTGGAACCTCACAACCTCCCCTCTCCGGGACCCCCCATGACCCTTTAGCGCGAAGGAAAGGAACCGGCGCGTTTTCTCTCCACTTAAGCCACGATCGGCAGCTGCACTCGCACACTTTCACTCGCGCATAGAACATGCGACGCACGAGACGATCTTATCGTCCTTTGACATTACACGAAACATCACGGCAACGGCGACAGCAAACATATGCCGCAATAAAGACAACTGAATTATGCGAAAGGCTGCGAAGTTCGTCGTCGTGTTTATGCATATTGAAATGGCCCAGACCTCCGTACATTGCTAGATTAAGCGCAAACCGATATTATACTGAGTTTGCTTTAATCCGGTGTACAATGAACGCCTCGACAGTGTCACGGCCAACACGCCACTGTAATGTAGACGTGTTGTAGACACGCTCTGCTTTAATCGAAGCCGGAATGCAATACAACTTGTGACGGCATGCAAACAAGACCAATGTTCAGGGGAAGTATGGAGAGCTGGGCGAGTTGGTTTGAGGACATTCTTGGAAACATTTCGGCGCGCACACAAAAGACGAAAACGAAAGGCGAGAAGACAAACGGGCGCCCGTTTGTCTTCTCGCCTTTCGTTTTCGTCTTTTGTGTGCGCGCCGAAATGTTTCCAAGTTCAGGGGAAGATTGGGTCTTCAAGTGATGAACAAATTGTTCGACAGGAAATGCCGCTGGAGACACCGTTTCGACAAGTGGATATGCCTTCATGAGGGCAGCAACTTCCTTTCTTAGAATAACAGAGAGTTCAGCTAGTTGGTATGTATTCATGCTAAAAGACTGGGTGTGCAAACACGGACAAAAGATAAGTGAAGACACCATATGGTTGGTCGGCGTTTGTGGAGTCTTGACTTCTCTCTTGTGTCCATGTTTGCACGCCCACTTTTTGAACATGCCTCTCTTAGCAGCGTGTTTATGTACCCTTTGCTCATCCTCCCCAAACCTCAAAAGTGAAGAACGCGCGCATGAGAAATGAGAAGGAACGTGCGCATGATCACTCGTCGAATCGCGTGTGACGGGTGGTGTTATAGATGTAGTGTGTCACAGAGTCCTGAAAGGCCGTGGCAAAGCGCATTTTCATCACTTGCTCAGGAACGAAGCCAGTCTCGTCGCGATGAGTACACTGGGCAGTTAATGTAATTTGTCGCGTGTTGGCATTGAGTTGTCACTGCACTGCTCACGTAACCACGAATGTTCTACCACGCTGCTACTAGATAAGTCGCCTGTTCCACTAATACCGTCACGTTTTCGTTATGCTATTTGAATAAACAATTGTTGAAATAAGTTTATTTTGGGTTTTGTGACATGACACGTTTCCCGTCGTGCAGGGGCGTAGGCAGAAATTTTTTTCGGGGGGGGGGGGGGGCACCTCCTTGATCTGTAGTGGGGACGAGCAGGCAGATGTGGTCGAGTGTCATTTTCTGCTCTGTATGCTATGGCAAAAAAAAAAAAAAAAAAATTCGAGGGGGGGGGGGGGCACGGGCCCGGTGTGCCCTAACGTGGCTACGCCCCTGCCGTCGTGTGACCTAGGAGTTTCAGAATGCCCTCGTATGTCGTATCCCGAAGGCGGACGTTGAACCCACTGGAAATATCGCATGGAGCATGGAGCCCACGAGGAATAAGAGGCGAGCGAGCGACGTCACTGAACAGAAATTATACTGATGATCATTTTTGGCAACCATATAGTGAACAAGAACGATGTCTACCTAACAACAGTCTGCGGGAGGGGAGCGTGGGTATACGGAGCACCTCCTCACGCGGCTATTACAACGGCGCCCTAGAGGCGGCACTATGAGACGCACATAAAAAATAAGCACTACATACAATGTATTGACATTCTAAACGTGTGTTTTGCTAGAAATCGTTACTTTCTTGTTTTTTTAGAAACCATGTGAACAACACTAATTTGTCATAGCCGCATTTTATTTGGCCTGGAGATTTAGATAGGAAAGAAGGTTATTTATGGAGCACGGCTCCGAATAGGCGCACAGCATCATGGTAGAGTCCTTGCAGTGCTGCATATATTGACGTTGGCGCATTACGGCCAAATTCGCTCTTGGATTGCTTTTCAATATGGGGGCGCGCATAAATCTTTTCGAATAGGTTCACTGTAAAAGACATAAACGATCAGTTTCATTGTCTATCCAAAAGTTCTTCACAGTTTTTCACAGTTCTTCACAGTACAAAGCTGAAAATGTGACCGCTGAAAGTTTCAATTGAACGAAAAAACAAAAACAATAACATAACATAAAAGTGCATGTAGATGGACAAGTAGACTGTACTGTTGTTGCGAACAGAATGTATGTGGGCATTTTTATTTCTATGCTTGTGCATCAGTATAGTTCTTGATAAAACTCAAGCACCCTCTGTTGAAAGGGTCTCAAACTAACCTCGGCTAGTGGGCCGCAATCACGAAATTTAATCCTGCAAGAGCTGAGAGAGTGAAACTTGTTCTTGGGCTATTTGGTGCATGCTTCATAAAATTACAAGACGCATAACCACCAAGATGTGGCTAACTCTTAAGAAGTAAGGAAGAACACGGGTCTGTAAACTAGTGAACTCTAAAAAAACGAATCACTCAAACAATGAGAGTCTAAACTTTTGAGTTGTCGCTCCCAAGCATCGGCGCAGAAATTTTACACACACAGAAAAAAAAGGAAGTGTCTGTAGTCCTAGATTGCCCTCGAATGATTAATTCTTCAGGCAAATGCATAAAAATATTTTTCTGTGGACCCTTTACTTATCAAGAATAACTTCACTGTTGTAATTATTGCCCCCTTTCCGCCCCAGCACTCCCCTCCCCCCCCCCCCTAAAAAAATAGAGAAATGAAGTTTGATGTTTCTTACATGTAAAGATTGCCATGCAGAAGAAAACAGTTCTTCTGAGTGGCGTATTCATACTGGCTACTTCTGTGCAGCTGGAAAAGGAACAAAATGTACAACACTATCAGAAGTGCAATATGATGTGGCTTTACCTAGATGCCTACACACACCGTGACTGTAACCTTTGGGTGTTTCTTGTCGCGTACTGAATATTTCCGTGAACTTCTCAGATACAGCCAAAGTTTACTGTCTCTCTGTCACGTAATACTCTCAGTTATCTTTACCAATGTTTAAAAAACATATATGCATGTCTGCCTCAACGACATGGGTATCGTGATCTTGAGAAACATGCATCTACTCTGAGCGAAACTTCTTGTAAAACTGCGGTTCTTACATCAACCCCAAAAATGTAAGGTCGTATACAGTACGGTTGCAAATATGTCATGACTGCATTATTTTTGTACAGCCCTAAATCCACAGTTCTTGTCTCTCTTCTCTTCTCTCTCAAGATGAAACCTTTTGGTCGATTTAATTCAAACTTCTTTGTCTTGCTATTCAGCATTTAGAAAAACGGCAAAATTTTACTTAGAAGGAACAATGACAAAAACTGGCGAAATTTTGCTGTTCCTAAACGGGGGCTTAGGGACGAAACAGGTGTAGAAATCTAAAAAGCAGTTTCTGTTCTGAAGGCAAAGAAAAACATCACATTTGAGGAATTCAATCTAGATTTACCTCCATACTGAAATTCTGCATTTCCCGTTTGATCCAAGCTTTAGGTTTACAGGGAAGGGCCCTGTCATGTCATATCTCGGATTATCGGGAGGTGACGGAATGACCTTACGAGAACGGATAACTGGGCTAGTTTGTGGGAACTCATGTGGGAATTCATGTTGTGGGAACTCATGCGCTTGTCCTGTGCACTTATTCTTCGCTTGTGTCCGTGTCTCTTTGCGCTACCTGCCTTAACAGGAATGATCTTGCGCCTCTGTCGGACAGTCGGCCTGTTTTCTCTTTCATTTTCGCCTTCGCTTCCTCCTTTTTCTTGTTGTATCGCGGAGACAGTGGGCGCCCCTTGAATGCAGCGTTAATTTTGCATTCAATGACGTCTTTTGGTTTTCAAGGCCATTGCTTGCTCACAGTGCCTCATAAGTTCCATCCACCCATTAAAACATGCCCTATCCAAAAACTGTGATACCATGCGGACAGTCCACTTTCTTGTGGACAGTGAAATGCAGCAGCAGGACAGAAAGCGGTAAATTAAATTAAGCTCGGCCATGAACTTGTTGCAATTAGCAACCATGTCTAATAAATTCACCTTCACCTTCTTCTTTCCGTCCTTCGACCACCTGTCACTAGAACCTTCTGGCTCAATGCCAAATACAGTCCCGACTTGTCTTTCAGAATGACAAGCCATATTTTATTACTGAAAATTATTAAAAATACGAGCCCTCTCCTCGGCCGCTTCAGTAGACCGCTTGTTCCATGGGTCGTGCAATTTGAGGCACCTTGTTCGCCGTTGCTGCCCTCACTCAAATCCTCCTTGTCGCTACCATTGCAAGCATCATTGCCAATGAACTCATGATCATCAGAATGTGAAATATGGGCATCGCTCTCTTGAATGAGTGGTCGAATTTAGGGGCGAAGCTCCTTATGGCCGGCACCCGTTCGTCCCCGTCGTAGTAGTGTGTAACCAGTCTTAAAAACGGAGGGGGCGTGCGCACATGAAGGCTCCCTAAAGACAATGCGCTGCGACAGTAAGTGATATATATCGCCCTCTCCTCTCCTACGCTTCCCCCTCTTTCTCGTCTCCTACGGTCCCCCCCCCCCCTATCTTGCCTCGCGGCGCAGCGGCGCCGACGCAGGCAGCGTCGCGGCAGCGTCTTGATTGAAAAAAAACCGACCGCTCGCGCTGCACAATCGTTCACTGACCACCCCGTATATATAGGCACTGGATTTTGACCTCCAAGGTAGTGCGTGTGTGCGATTTCTCCTGTGCGTGATTAAACAATGAAAATTCACAGCGTACATGTAAAATTAAAGTGAGCTGCAAGTCGTCATAACTCTAATCGAACCTTTAGTATAAACCCGCCCGATCTCACGTCGGTGATGATGTACTGGGCAGAATTCACGGAAGATTCACGGTTTACCGATGAACCTCCGCAGCTTCGCCCACTCATCATCATTCACTCCGTGGATATGCTGTGATTTTTTTTCTTCAGTCAGGTTCTTCTTTTTAAGTGATAATGTGGTCTTTAGAACGCATAGTTCCCGATCGGGGACATGGACTTTAAACTGCTGTTAACCAAAATTCACAGCACAGATCATGCATTAAAATTAATTACAACTTGATTGCAGACCTCTCAGTTGTGCTGTCACACATACTGTGTAACAATAAACCACGAGAATTGCAAGGGAATGCTAATTGCTCACCACGAGGACGAAAAAGTTGATGTTTGCTGGGAAACGCCATCTTCAAACCCACCGTGCGTCATAGATGCAGGACACGGAGCTTAAGAAAAGTAAAGTTCTCTACGCGACAAGTTCAACTGGAAGGTAAAATTGTTGTTTCAGAATTAGCTTTGCTTGCTCAAATAAATTACCTCAGATTGGTTCAAGGGGACTAAGTAGGCTAGAACGGTTTCGCTGCCATAATTGCTGGATGAGGGGAGCATGTCGTAGGTTGCAGGTGGATCTAGCCTTGCGAGATAAGCAGGGAATTGCTTCGTCTTGTTTCTCCCTTTCAGGTTATGTGATAAGCATGAACACCTTTTAAAAGCGAAGCGCAGGTAGGTGGCCATAAAGGCGCGGGCAGCGCGACGCAACAGTCGACATGCCGGTGGCCCGTGGGCCATCACGCGTATGGTGCTGTGCCGTACCCTCATTCCACCATTCAAACGCACACAAGGCACACAACGTCCTAATTGCACTAAAGAGCGTCGCACTCACCTTCTATCCGAGTTCAAACTATCTTGTAGCGATGCGACGCTACTGATGTTGTAATTAGCGACAACCGACGATGAGTTCGTACGTAAAGGAAATTTCATTCATCGTGCTTGTGGCAATGTCTTCGCATAGTTGGAAAGCAATTCGCTTCACTGAGGAAGTTCCTCTGGAAGCCTTCTATACTCACGGCAACTACAGCAGGGTATATGAGTTACACAAGCTTGAAATGTATAGGACGACAAAATAACTGCCAGCATGCGGGCTATGGCCAAGAAAGAAAGAAAGAAAGAAAGAAAGAAAGAAAGAAAGAAAGAAAGAAAGAAGGCAGATCAGGTGGTGTTGGGGAGGAGCGAGGGGGGGGGGGGGCAGGGGGCTTTTTTGCTGTTGTAAGGGCCTGAAAAAAATAAAAGAAAGAGAGAAAACGGAAATATAATGTCGCACTCAACGTTTTCTGCAGGTGCCAGCGCTAAAGTAGGGGCATACGTACAAAAGTGACACAAAAACCTTTCACGCAAAAGTGGCGAGTAGTACTGCTTTTCATACGTAGCCGAACTTGTATTGTCAGTGGAGTTGGAGAATTTCGCCCGTATTGTACGCGGGTGTCAGCAAAATGTGACACGCAGCATGATTCATTCCTCGAAAAGACAACAGCGATTTCCGAAGTTTCTCAGAAATGATTGTGAATGTTATTCAGCAACAAATATGGGAATATGCTGCCTTCCGTCAGACGTTTTCTCTTTTTATCCGGACGGAATTCCGACCTGACATGAGAGCGACTGAAGTTCTCTTGCACGTTTCACCAACAATAGTTACCATTTCGGTCACAAGTAAGAAAACTGTATTACCATCAGTAAGCACTACAGAGGGGCGCTTACTTCATCCGTCTGGTCTTTATTTTCTTCTACTCCATGCGTGGCGTAACGAGCTGTGCTAGAAATTATGAAATCAACAGATAACGAAGCCAAAGAAGGTATAGAGGACAGTATTTGCACTTTTAAGTGAAGTTTCGTAATTATGATATAATTATAATGAAATTAAAGTGGACGAAAACACAACTTGCCGCCGGTAGGAGCCGATCCTGCAACCTTCGGATAAACCGTCCGATGCTCTACCAATTCAAATGAGCTAAGGTGGCAGTCATCTTCCTATACACTTTATTGGGCATTTCCGCGCATGCTGTCGGAGGAAAAGATCTTAGGACACTGGCCGAAACCATCCTCGGCACGGAAAGCTTTGAAAGCGTTATTGCGCTTTTTGCGCAAAACTAATCTCATAGACAGACTTTAAGCAGTGTCGTTTATCGTACTATTGTTCTTTTTTTTCTTTTGTAACATCCCTTTTCTATCATCTTTCACTCCCCCTTCCCCTTTCCCCAGCACAGGGTAGCCAGCCGGTCTGAGAACTGGCTAACCTCCCTGTCTTTCCGTTTTTCTTCTCCTCCTCCTCCTCCTCCTCCGCGCATGCAAACTGCGAGCGTTAGCCAGCGCCGTGATGGGTACACACTCACGTGTACCCATGATGGCGAGTGCAGAACACTGTTTTTGCCAGCTAGCGTCACCTAGCGCGTGACCTTTTTCGAGCGGCAGCTGACTAATAATTCCTCGCATACTACCCGCATAAAGAATGGCGAAACGAGACCCTCGCTATGAAAGAAAAAAAGAAGGGTGCCAGAAGACCGTGCCACAGCAAGAACGCACGAACGAAAGCCAGCAGCTACAGAGACCAGCCCAACCCTTCTCACTAACGGCGACACAAAAACGAGCCCTTTCTTCCTTCCTTCCTTCTTCCTGTTTTGCGTGTAGAAACTCATTTATGCTTAATTTCTTATTGACTCTTTACTTTACACTGAGCACTGTGTCATTTTGGTGGGTTTTGGGTTTACATGGGGCATGCGCTTTGTCAGGCTTTTATGCCTTTCGCCGGTCCCCTAGGCAAATTGTACCTTTCTTCATTTTCTTTTGCTTTTGCCTGAAATAAACTTCAAACTTCAAGTAATTTACACGAAGTGCTAGTAAGCGAGATGGGCCGATAGTACATAGAGGCCGATATAAAGTTAATTTTTACTTCCTGACTTGTGGACTGGGAAAATTTTTGCGATCCTCCTGTCATTTGGGAGAGTACAAGTGGATGAAAGTTTTCCATAGATGATTATCAAATAATGGAATATTAGCTCAGCATATGACTTCAGAAAGGCGTTAGGAATTTGTCTGCACCGATACTTCTCTTTGCTATCGAGTTTCAGTATTAAATCAAGCACCCGAGCTCGAGTTATGTTCAGAGATGCTAGAGTTCTGTTACAGGAAGACTTAAAGCGCGGTAGGTGACTACCGTCTACTGTGTAAACGACTGGAAGTACTCATTTATGTGTTAGCTCTGTCTTCATCCTCCCGTGCAGATTCGGCACTGGGGTTAGTCTTGGCAGAAGGAAATTCCAGAATTTTTGCGGGAAGGACTTCACAAGTTACCGAGGGTATTACGAAAGCAATTATGTTTAGCTGGTTTAGTTTTCCTTTCACGGAGTTTATGGCTAGCGTGAGCCTGTGGTTGTGAGTTACCTGGGAATTCGTTTTCAAATACTTTTTTAGTCTTTTCACCTTTCTTTTTGCGTGGATGATGTTGCGTGTACTCGAAGGATTACGTGTGTTTTTATTTTTTGTATATATTGTCCCTACCGCTTGAGATCGCACAGACGCAGTATATCTGTGCAAAGCGCTTGCGTTCAGTTTTTACTCAAATGAACTACCGGGTCTCCAACGGGCGACCGTATACAACCAACTCCAGGAACATTTGTGCCTAGGTGTATGTCAATCGTCGACGGAGGCCTTTTTTTATTTAGGTTCTTTCAAACGAGCGGCAAGTATCCTTTCCGAACGAAGGTTTGTGAAGCATATAGAAATACCACTTGCGTAACACAGTTGCCTTGCAGGCTTTTTGTCCGTCATTGAAAGGAACACTTGCGGCGGGCACATAACAAGAAGCTGCATTGAGTCAATATTTCGCCTGAAACGTTACCGTTCACACTTGAATACAGCTGCAAATGCAGTTTTCTTTTGTGTCGATTACGTTTCTTCAAGTCCAACTCGAATTTCGCCTGCATGAAAATACTAGACCGGCTTGCACCCATTCGTTGTGTGACAATTTCAAATATATGTATTATTTTTTCTGATGGGTGAACTTTGTTTTCTGTATTGCCTTGAAACACCCATCACTATGTAGGTGTTAGAAGTAAAACGTTAACCATTACGTAACCAAAGGGTATTGGAGCAGAGAAACAACCTTGACAACTATTTTTGCATATTCCTGTTAGGATAAAGGGTGTTTTGCTTGCTCGAAATAGCTTGGGGTAGAAAGTGGTTTAAATTGTGACAACAGGACCTAACTGCTAACATAATCTCAAATGCGGCCTACAACCTTTATGTGCGCAAGATAGGTAATAAAAAATTAAATCAGTTCAAAGTAGGAATAACACAAATCATCAATACCATAATTATACATTACTGACAAAAGCTAACATTAAAAGTGCAAAAGAGAACATCACGTAGTTCTTTATGCATTCGCCCTAAAATGGCTCGAAGGCGCAACCATCGGGTTGTGGCTATTTTACCTTATGCCTTATATTACGCGAACTCTGCTTGTTAATGTATATTTATTAGGCACACGAACGGCGCCTTGATTCAAATTTCGTCACTTCCATGTAACGGGCAGTTCCGGTCTGAGGTAGCTGAGTTGTCGCGCTTCGTGCGCGCCGGCCTGATCAGTTTCGATTTCACCCTTGAAATTCGATGATTAATGTCTGCAACTTTTGTGGTTTCTAAAAAAACGGGTATGCCATAAATTATCATGCACTACAACTTCTAATATAAACAACTGCACTCAAGTCAATCATAAAAAAGGTAATGACAAGTTTTTGTTAATTAGCCGTGTCAATGTCATTTTAGTTGCGCCAAAGTATTTCCGCCTCTACATAGAGTACGTGTGCAAAAAACGACAGGAGCATGGTTGTCATAGGATTTTATAAAAAACTGCATTGTCTAAACAAACCCCCTGTATAACAAACGTATAGCCAGTCGTCTGGTTAATTCGATGTTAAACAGAAGAATGCGAGTACGCACAAACTGAGCCTTGGTATTCCGGTTGAAGCAGCGGAATAGGCAAGACGACGGCAGGAAAAGCGCCTCGAATGTATAAAATGGTGCAGGAAGCAAATCCAACTGCGGCACTTGTATAGTACGTGTAGATAAAGGAGGCGGGGTATTCCTTTGGGGTTTTTATTTGGGCTTATGCTGTTCTGGAATCCATGGTGGCAACGTTTGAAACAACAATTGATATGTGATTGCGATAACGATATTGTAATTATTGATAATTACCACAAATAATATTACGTGTACTATGGCGAACGTCATCAGGTGCCTGGCGGTTTTGTAGCAAAATATGCGAATATAGGTTCATGGACTTGCAATCCAATGCGCGAAGTTTGCAGAAGATCTTACGCATAATTCATTTTTTGTAAAGATTCTATGTCCTGTTTCACTGAGCGTCTGCTACTCACGCTTAGTCGGGAACCATACAGCAGTCGTAAAGGCGCGCCAAACGTGCGCCGCCAAGTCGCAGTTGTGCGTCAAACCAGTGCTTCTACCGCATGCTGCGTTTCTAGAATATTGCGCAAAACAACCTAATAAAAATGCTCTATCATCATTTTAGAATACCATATCGTTTGAGCCAACTATATTAATGCAAGACTTCAGACAATAGAAGAAATACGCTATATTAAACAAGTACTGTCTTCCCGTGTCGTGTGGTGTCATTGAAGAAATCCGAATGACGCTGAACTGTGTGGGGAAAAAAATTGCAAGATATATTGGAGAAACCTTCTATGTTGTGCTAAATATTTTTCTTTGTTAATCTGAAGAATATTACGGTGCCTGACAGCTCAGTGTTCCACAACTGGCACAGAATGTCCCAATTTAAAATCAGATCACAGAAGACGACCCCAGACAAGCACTGAAGTGAAAATATACGAGGATTAATTTAGTATCCTAGGGAAACTATTTTTGTAACTGCAGCGTATATGCCTACACATGCACCTGGGTCGTCGTTAGCTCACTTTTTATCTTCAGCAGCCTATACAGACTTCGGAACGAGCCTGTTGAGTACTTTTTCGATATCCGCAACCGGCGCATTTATAGCACTTGACTTGCCCTGTGAGAAATGTTCCTGGAAAACACAGATGCGGCTAGAAGACCACGCAAAGAAATGAACGAATGCTGATTTGCGACGTGAAACACGGACATGTATGCGCATACTGAGGAAAAAGATCTAAAATACATGTTTCGCCTAAATGTTTACCTACCGAGGAGATATGCATTTGATGCCGACAGCGCTATTGCAAGCTAGCAACTATAGGATAGTTAACGAAGCATGGGCGATGCGCATCTGAAAGAGCACTTTGTTTACTTTTTAACGAGAACACACCTATGAGAACTCGATTTTGAGAATTATACTCACAACCTTGGGTACAGTTACATGCGTGCGAACGTGAGCCTATTGGTGCATATTCATAGTAGAAAACAGCGCGATACAACGAAGAAAAGAAAGACCAAACAGGACTAGCCCTGACTATCGACAACTACGTTTATTTTTAAGGCCAAAACCTATATGCCTCACTAAACACGAAATTTGACCATCGCCGTCCTGCATCGTCGGCGGCGTCTCGCGTCCGGCGGTTGTCGGGGACGAGTGGCGCAAAATCATCATCACGTGATGACGGCACAGATCGCAAAAGATTTGTGACGTCATGATGACGTCACAAATTCTGGCGTGACGTCATGTGACGTAACGCCGCATAATGCCGTTGTAGCGCCCTCCTTTGTGCGGCGAACAAAACCGGAGAGCGCGTGACCTCAAGAGGCGAAAGAAAGGCGGCGCTTCGCAGTGGCACGTGAAGCCACGGATTATGTGCCCTGCTGGCGTCGATTCTGGCTGAACCGTTTCGTTCATTCGCTCCTGTGGCATTAGCCTACACCGTCATCACATGACATCGTATCTTGGTCAAAGGTGGGCTCATCACGGAGGCAGTGCAAAACCAGGGGAGGTGCCTCTGACCTGGAGACAGTGCGAAACCACGTTAGGTGCGCAATGCTTTCGGCGGGTGGCGAGGCAGGATAATTACATCTAGGGAGCCTACATGACCGGCCGTTCATGTAGGCTCCCTAATACATCGACAGAGAAGAAAAAGAAGATGGCTTTCGCCTTCGAGTCGTCTTAGACGAATGCTCAAGGGACCTTGTCATTTTTGTTGTACAAATATATACGCTTCTAACATTATAATGCGTATGACATTAACGTTGTTAAAATGCATATATTTGCATTGTAACAACATTTGAGCTCAAACAGGAAGCAATTTGGCATCGCACAATGCTGAATGTGGTTGCACCCAAACTTTCACCAGACGCGCATTGTGCGCCGCTACCGAGATTACCGCACCCGCGAGATATACGAAGCCTTCGCCATCCATGTTGCGGTCATCATGTATCAGCTCGCCATCTGTTACACTAACACACAAAAAAGATTAAGCATATCCGCAGTTGAGCGCTTCACGCTATTTGACAAATCAGGGCATGTGTGCATGTGCTATAGAAAAATCTTCTTCCTGTCCTCCGTCGTTCCTCTTTCCATAATGCGTATTTATTTGTACAGCAAAAATAAACGCAGTTTGCGGTGCACCTCAAGGTCAGCCGGCTACTAGGCTGACTTGTGGGTCAGGAGAGGGCACGTCCGAAACAAACGCTGTAATGGAACATTGTGAATGAGAAAATAACATATGACTTCGTGCCTTCGAGCGAGCGGCAGCTCGTGAGGAGCAATGATAATGATGATAAACGGCGTCTGCTAGGCTGATGAAGACGAAGTTATAACGCAGCTGTTGGTAGTCAGCGCTTGTCCTGCTTCGTCTTTCTTGTCTTCATTGCATCGCGCTGTTTCGGACTATGTACAGTATACAGCAGAGCTGTCTGGTATAGCCCTGGTAACAAAGAAAAGACCTTGCCACTCATGCCATTTTGCGTTGTCTACACGCAGCAAATGTGGAGTGTTCGCCCAACATCTGCGTATAGCGCGAAGGCGGCGTCACAGAGGTGACCGAAGGTCAAATAAAAAGGCGCCAAATGGAGGCGACACGTTAAAAAAATCGCTGGTCAATA
>NW_023615067.1:0-17624 GCF_013339695.2 Rhipicephalus sanguineus | reverse complement strand
CGTTGGTTCCCGTGTCGAAAAGCACGCTGTGAACCATGCCGGCACGCATGCATGCCATGCCGCGCAAATGGTGACTGCCGCGCAGCAACCGCACAATCGCGAGAAAGGGAGCGAACACACCCTGTGCATGCTTGCAGTCCGTTTGCCCGCTGGCGTTTCTCTCAGGTGGCACGCGCGACTCTTAGCGCATAAACAAATGGGACTCGAATGAAGACGTGTGTGTGTGTGTGTTATACGTGGGTGCGTGCACGACTTTCGTTTAGTGCGTAACGGGAGCTCCTCAGTTGACGAAAGAAAAAGGCTGGCTAGTGGGTTTAATGGAAATCTGCGTGGAAATGAGCTGTAGCATTGCCTCTAAGGCACGATGATTAGTCATATGTACACCCATGCCAGTGAAAAGTGAGCCGGTCACGAATATCGTCACTGAGAATCAGAATAATTGCACGAGTTTATTCTAATGAAACCTAGCTCTGTGTTATTTGCCAACGCACGCACTCACGCACTTACACACACACGCGCACACACGCGCACGCACACACACAGTAGATGCTTCCGGTGAAGAGTGGCGCCTGTGCCTAATAAGTAAGACTATCAACTCAGATCTACAAGAGATAACCGGATGAAAGCTCAAGTTCGTACGCCTTTAATGTGCACTTTATATTTCTTCTGGTGTCGTTCGTTCCTTATCTGAAGACACGGGAAACCTAAACAGACTCGTCGTGTATGGCATGGCGCAAGTGCAACGCAATGCGTGCGGCAGCTGCGCCGTAATCTCCGAGCGCGTCAACTCTTGCGCAATTAAATGGGGGCGAGCCTCTTTCTTTTTTCTTTTCCTTCCTCGTACATATACAGAGTCGTCCCCTTGTCTGCTCTCGATCACCTTCGAAGGTCGCTCCTCTGTCGTTCGAAACTCATTCTCGCATCGGGAAAGAGAGAGGGAAAGCTCTTTCATGAAGAACAGAGAATTCTGCCGGCGTATATAAAGGCGCCTGCACGCTACTCTGTGTAGGGAAAGGGAATCGAGCACAGAAAGGCCCTAGGAGGAGGGGGGGGGGGGGGGGGGGGGGAGAGGGGCAAGCATGAAGGGGGCAAGCACTTGAAGAAACTTATAAACGTGCACTTGAGTGGCACTTCGCTTCGTCATCTACACCGTTTTCAAAGGCGCGCTATACCACGAAAGCGCTCAAGTTGTTCCGCATTCGGCTGCTGGAAATTAATTGTGCCTGACGCATGACGTCAGATGGAGGGAGGGAGAGAGAGCGGAGAATATTTTATATTAGTTTTTCATTTGTGTCACCAAAATTATACCCTTGCTTGAAGATTCTTCGCAGTTGATATAACTGTTGGAAAGCGTTGATCATTGTACGCCAGTTTACGTCGCCTTGCTTCACCGGTGAGGTTTCCAATGTGCGTTTGTTGGAGAAGCCACGCGTACAGCTTTGACTACATCAATGATAATCGCATCGCGCTGCATTAATCGCACTGCATCAAAGCTGTTCAGTTGTTCCACTGATTTATACAAACTTCTTGCAGGACTCTGCCACTGAATCGGTCCGTATAGTCCCGGCTTTATAAAATGCCCTCTCGCTGGAACAATTCGTAAATGTGTAACCGACCCCAACCCTCACGCTGGATTGGACATATTATTTATTAGCGGAGGCGGTCAGTCTCCATACATGGTCAGGAGGACTTCACGAAAACGATGGTCCCTGTGAATTCGGCCCGTGTTCCTTAATGTATCTTCACCCGAAACTAAAAACGTATATACTCGAGCTCTTGTTCTACGAACCAAGTGTGAAGTTAATAGTTAATAGTCGCACCTAGTAATACACGCTAGATGGCTAGTCGGTGAATTGTTAAAAAAATTAGCGATGCGCAAACAGGACAGCACACGAGGGCGAGATACGCATATGCGCATCTCTTGTCTGTCTCCTTTTTTTGTGCTATCCTGTTCGCGCATCGTCCTTTTTACCCCGATAATATTGACGCATTCTCGTAAATGTACTCGGTCCTCGCACGAAGTGGCACGGAAATGTCGGTGTCGCGGTCACGAGTTCACACGTTCCACGTATACAAGCGCGCGAGGATTAGAGGAGGGGGATAACCACTTCTTTCTTCTAATCAAGGAAGCTCTTCCTTTTCCTCGTCACACGCCCGTGTAGCGGCCGCGCGTCCATGACCGCCGTGGCCTCCTATATATGCACCAGCACCCGAGACACGCGAAGCAGTAAAAGCAAAGAAAAAAGAAAGCATCGTCGAAGTATGCGACTGGTTCCGGTCGAACGTCTGTCGGCAATGTCGGACGATGAGAGCCAGCAGCGATCGAGGTGTAATTTTACGCTGGCGCACCGGCTCTAAATGAAGCGCGAGCTGTATCGCCGCCAGGAATGCTGTGACATGAATGCGGGCTTCGTGGTTGGCGCTGTGAACGCAAATAAGGAAGTGAAAGGCAAGAGAGTGGAGAGGGTGAGAGCAGGCAAAATAATATCCTTTGACCACGCACACGGAATTCTTGTTCCGTGCTTATATGCTATACATATTCATGTAAGTCCACGTTAATTCCGCTGGTCATTAAACACACACACACACACACACACACACACACACACACACACACACACACACACACACACACACACACACACACACACACACACACACACACACACACACACACACACACACACACACACACACACACACACACACACACACATATATCGAGAGAGAGAGAGGGGGGGATTCAAACGCTTCTCAAGCACACAGCTGTGTCTTAATTCTACGTTGTGAGCCTCTTTCAACAGGCCTGGGCGATCTCTTTTTTGTACTGAAAGAAAAAAAAAACACACACGAAAAACATGCATATATACGAGAAGGGGTTATCTGCACCTCCGCGCACCAGTTGACCTTGCCTTTCGCCCATGTATAGCCATGCAGCCGCGATGGTTATTACTGCAGCTCAAACAGAAGGAACGACCCCCGTATCGATCAAGACTGTGTGAAGGTCGGTAATTTTCTTCGTACGCTGGTTTTACTGGCTACCTCTTTGAGGCCGAGTTTCTCACGACCCGCGTCCTATATTACTGTGGTTCTTGACTTCACGAGCCCTGCGCCTGCTTGCGTGCGGCGCGTAAATATTGAGCGCGCCAGCTCCCTGCTATAGATAATATACATATATAATAGGCACTTCAAGCTATAAGCGCGAGTGAACGATGCGCGAATACAAACATTGTGTGGACGACTTCGCAACAACGCTTTGTATCATGCACGCAGGAAATAAGGAACGTAATTGGACAGGTAGTTTAGTGCGCTGCGAGTGTGTGGTGCATACAGAAATCTAACCACTCGCGTTTTTTTTTCTTTCTTCGGTGTTTCAGCGCTGTATTGCAGAAACTGCGGGCGGTACCGTGTGCTGCTGAAAGCAGCAAGCGCTTAACCGCTTAAACCATGCGTGCGTGTGGAACGTTAATTTAAACAGCACACCAAGCTTTCGGTTAACGCTCCGGTTAGACACTCGAGCTGTGTTAAGTTCACAAATTAGTGTTACAGGGTAGAGTTGGAGAGAGCAATATTTCTTTTTTATGGCCCTGCAGCTAGCAGTGCTGTCGTGCCATAGTTCAGGGATAATATAGGGTGCTCCACTGCACCATTTGAGTTTCCAATCGCTGCGTAAGAGGTATGCAATTAACCAGAGCGGATGTCCACCGTTTTTCACACTCGGGATGCATGATGCAGTCGCGTGTTTTATGTGTATAGCGATTAAGCCAGCCACTTGTGATTGGTTCGAGTGCAGCTACTGAGGCTGTAGTGGATCGCCGTGGAACGCTTGGCACAAAGTGCTGCAGATTTTTACCCCTCTCTCTCTTTGATTTTTTTTCTTCCTTTCCGGCGATATTTTACCCAGTAGAGCATTAAAAGATGAGTAAAACATTATCGTGAAACCACGTCTCCAGCATAACGTTTAGGATGAAGAGCGGTGATGTTTCACTGCAATCCACCCTCGCACGGTGTATAAGGAAGTCGCACATGGCGCTCATGACGTTGACGTACCGTTTGCAATCCAGAACATATCCGCAGCAGGTATTACTGGTGTACATTCACGAGTGACATAGGAGATAACTGCACGTATCCGATATGAGGTATCCGAAGTCACGTGAACGCTTATGGGCAATACCTGCGATAACTGGGGCCGAACTTACAAAACTTCTCTCTCGTGAGTGCGTTCTCCCACTGGTCAGCCGTCTTCGCTAATGATATGCCCCGCGTCGTGATTGGCTGAAATATTCTCTTCCGAAAATTTTTAGCGTAAGGCGTTTTCGTGAATGCGGGCCCTGGGCGACACGCGGCCGTTTGAAAGCTCGCCTTGCGTTGGGACGTTAATTTGCGAACGTTGAGAAGCACGAAAATGTACACGAGAGCACTAAAAATTATATACTGCAGCAAAATGGAGAGTTGGGCTAGTTGGTTTGCGTTCATATTGAAACAGCGCAAAAGACGTAGGACACAGAAAGACTTGACAACACAAGCGCTTGTGTTGTCAAGTCTTTCTGTGTCCTACGTCTTTTGCGCTGTTTCAATGTGAAAAATTATATAATTTAAGAACACATGCTGAAGTGTAGTCGGCGCCGTACTGATGCACTCGCATCTCATTCTATTACGTCAATAAAAATTTCAAAGAAACGTGATGGGTTACATGAGTGTTCTATTCTTCGTGATGATGGTAACTAGTGGGCATACATATAACGCCATGAACACTGTGTTTCTAGTCGTTTCGCTGACTCAGCTCTGTGAAGGTCGACAGGCATCGTTGAATGTTGCGTGCAGTGGAGCTGAACACCAGCTCGCCGTCGAGAGCCAGCGCGATCAAACTATGGAGCGAGCATAACACTCGCGTCTCGCATGAACTGCAGTGCACAAGCGTATAGACGTTAACACGTGACTCGATTCTCGCGAACGCGTTTTGACCGTGATTGCGCGAGACACGTTGCTTGGATAAGTCCACACTAGTACGGTGAATCGAGAACGTCGGAGTTTAATGGCAAATTAGACTTGTCGCAGTTCACACAAGGTAAATGGCGAGGCGGAGGTATGCAATGCACCGTAGTCGCAAAACACTAAAGTACAGGCGGGGGACTTTGGTTATCCAGAGCACAACAACGGGATGCTGTCCTTCAAAAAAAAAAAGAAAAAAAGAAAGGGTGTCATTTTATTTCTTTGGATTCTTTAACGGACGTACGTACGTGCGTTCAGTGAACTCTAGACGACAAAATTATTGATAATGCAGCGTTCTGAAAGATGCAATGGGTTCCAAGTATACGCTATTGGTGGATCTGAGTTCTTGGCCGTACGTGAATTATGGATGACAGGGTAAGAAAGAAACAAACAAAGATGTCACACAGATATGTTTGTAGCATTGATATGATTATCAAAACGATGCTCATAAATGGTAGGTAGTTAGAATGAACGACCGAATTAATTAATTAATTTTAATGAACGAACGAATGAATGAATGAATGAATGAATGAATGAATGAATGAATGAATGAATGAATGAATGAATGAATGAATGAATGAATCTCTTTGTACTGCCATGTAGAGTTGACATGGCACCATAATCAATCGCAAAACTTGCGCGCCCTCGGCTTGGTCCATGCAGCAGGCTCGTGTACCAGTGCCTCGCGAACGCACGCACACCTGAAATGCAAATGGTCACTCAGACTCGTCCGGTGGGAAAAAGAACGCGCCGAGGCGAGAGTAGTAATGAACCGACAAGAAAGAAAGAAAGAAAGAAAGAACGAAAGAAAGAAAGAAAGAAAGAAAGAAAGAAAAAAAGAAAGAAAGAAAGAAAGAAAGATGGAAAAACGGAGGAGCTCGAACGTGCCGTGAAAGCTCGGCCGCTCGCACGCTTTCTCGATCGCATACGTGATACGCCCCGGGCAGGCTCACAAGGAGAAGCCGCGTAGGCGAGCAGCCCTTCAGTTGGAAGCCCTGCCGTATAGTACATACGTGTGTTTGTGTGTGTGCGCGCGCTTGACTGTGTACACGTCCGAAGGAATTATGATTAAAGCCGCCCCGCGCGAACCTATAAAGGAAGCGAACTTCGCCGGCCCGAGTGGCTGCTGCCCGTTTATCTGCTCTCTGCCGGCGGGTGCTTTGCTCGGAAACTGTTCTCTCGAGGACGAAGACAAATTGCGACGCCCCCCTCTGCCTCGCACAACCCTGTCTTTTATTGTTACCTTTAGTGTTTCGCACGAAGCAACGGGACAGGCATGCTTGCCCTGCGGCGTCTCTGATGGGACGCGCACTGCGAGCGGCTCTGGGAGGTATGCATGCAGTAAAGGTGATACGTTGTGTCAGGTTCCCGTGACGTGAAGATTAGGGGACGACATCTGTCATCGTAATGTGTTTCCTATGCAGTGGCTGTAATTATGAGGCGTTTAGAGAAGTAAAACAGCCGTGCGCCGCGGTGGTACAGTGGTTAGGGTGCTCAGCTGCTGACCCGAAACATGCGGGGTCGGTACCGGCCCGGCGGTCGCATTTCGTTGGAGGTGAAATGCTAAAGGGCAGTGGACTTTAATTTAAGTGCAGGGTAATAGAAGGTGGTCCGAATTTTTGGAGCTCTTCACTACGGCGTGCCTCATAATCATGTTTTCCCCCGATAATATTGACGCATTCTATCGTGGTTATGGCATGTGAAACCCTAAAAATTATCAGTATTATTAGAAGTAAAACAGCTGCTTTGGGGATGGTCACCGTAGTGTCCGTTCATTGATACGCATTTGTTTTTAGGCCTAAATACATACCTTAACTTAAATTTTGCTTTCTGTCTGACTAGGTTTGTACTTGTGCTGACCTTTATGGTGCAAGATTTAACCATTTATTACGTTACAAAATCATTAGTTTGGAAAGGTGACTGCTAAGTTAGCTTTGCAATGAAGGAAAAACAGGTAAGGTCAGGTAGGTTAACCTGACAGGCACCAAGGTGTGCAGTTCCAAGGTGTGGGGGCGCGAAAGAAGTCAGGGGGAACGAGAGACCACCTTCTCGAGAAATGAGCACCAACAACAGCGAGCACCAGGCCTGGGTACCCAACAGGCCTGGGTACAACAGCAGCCTCTCGCCACTATAGAAAAGCCGGTGGATGCCCGGCGGCATTGGGAATCGAACCCAGTAGCTCCCGCATTGGAGGCTGATGCTAAAGCATTTGACCACCGCTGCGGTCATCAAGGTTACCCTGCACGGGTGGAAGGGTATAGAAATAAGGGGCGAGTGATCAGCAACTCCACGCACATAACTAGTAGAAGGTATATGCGGAGCGTGTGCCTACGCTTTAAGTGGTCTCTCGGGTCGTTTGTTTTAAACATCAGAGAGCGCGGACAGCTAGCCTTCTGGGCTTATAACTGACGAGGTCATGCATATGTAACCACGGTGTTAGCATATGTGTCGAAGGCCGGTCGTCAAGTCTGCTTAACGTTCTTCGGAGAGACTGACGTTGGTCGCCGAAACGTGGGCAGTGCACGCCATGGCAGGGCACGTATACCCGACGGCTCCTGGACGTCAGCACTGTTCGCACATTAAGCGGTCGTCCATCTCAACCAGCTATGAATATGAATTCGTGAAAGCTCACTCGGCGCCAGTTCGCGGCAGAAGATTCGCGCTGGAGATACAAATTCCGTTGGTAATATTACTGGTAGTGAGATTACGAGAATCCCACGGTGTATCTCGGCGTCGACTGGTTCATCATGCCACGTGGGGGGGGGGGGGGGGGGGGGGGGCAAAGGATAAGAGTGCGAGTGGTAAGATTAGGCAGTTTCATATGATAAGCTGGATATAGTTTGACGTTGCACGAGTACTTATTTTTCAACGGGAGATATAGGTCATTGGGCTCGAATCACGTAAAGTTTGTGAGGTCAGATGAACGAAAATGCAGGCAAACTTATTCACTGTCCATTGTTCGCACCCTGGCAGTATACTGCCAGAATGCCAATGCACGCAACAATATACTATGCCTCGTTACTATACAGTATATGACATTTAAAAAAAATTGTTATTTAGGAGCTGTTAGCGCTTTTATATAGCGCCGGATACTCCTTTTCACAGATAGCGGAATTCGTGAAAATCAAGGGAACTAAAAATTACATAAAGCGCACCGAGGGAGACTTCATGTAACTCAGTCAAGCCATATAAAAATTGTCATATATTCACGAAGTCCATTCACGTATAGCGAGACGAAAAACAATGTATAAAAAACAGCCCACTAACATAGCATTACATAGTTCACATAAAATACTGTCACACGAATGCTGTATACGCTGAAGATAACACTACACAACGTCTAGTTACGTAACGACACTAAAATGGGCAAAGTTCAGTCACAAGGGCACAGAATAAGTTTAAACGAGAATCGACACATAACGCGACACGGTCAGGTCAAATTATAGGACATTTTATGACTCAATGATGACGATACTCTATATCCACCGAGAAAAGGGGGCGATTGCGCAAAAACAAAGACATAGAATATTTCGAATCATTTGTCGCCTCTCTTTTGCAAACTTTCTTCTGTGCGCCGGGGCGCCTTGGTATCTGCTCAACCTGAACGATAACCAACTAGCCCCGCGTGCCATCTTGTTGCATTCCGCACGAACATTGGGTTCAAATTTCGCCACGTTAAAAAATGAGGGGCAAGCTGGGATCGGCGGTCGTTGACCGGACACGTTATTCGCGGATAGAGCCGTCTCGGAAATGCGGTCGCGTATGCCGGAAAGAGAGATAAGACGGGGGATTAACCGCGACCCCGGCTTTGCGTTCCGCCACAGCCGCCTGTCACCTCGGTCTCTCGCACTCGCTCGTGTTCGAAGAGGACCATTAATAATAATACGGCACCTCTGTTCCTTGCCAAAGCCACCTGTCCTGTACGAGCCTCTACTTGCTGAAACCATGTTTCATATTGTGTCTGTGTGCGCGTATCCGTGCGCCTGCAAATGCGTATATATCTGTGGGCGTGCGCTTTCTTTCTTTCTTTCTTTCTTTCTTTCTTTCTTTCTTTCTTTCTTTCTTTCTTTCTTTCTTTCTTTCTTTCTTTCTTTCTTTCTTTCTTTCTTTTTGTAGTTTCACGAGCAACGAGGGACATTCTTGCGTCTCTTCCAAGCACTTCCGGTTAAGCACTTACTTCCGGTTTGGAGAATATTCAGAAAAATGTGTTTTAAAGATACAACTGGTACGAAATTGGTGGTTCTGGTTCAAGTTAATAGTTATATTGGATGCACGTGATATCGGAGCATAGGTTTACTTAATATAAGGGCCAGTTACCTGTCAGGATAATTAATGAAAAATAATCAAATGAGTTCGTTGAAATATCAGACGCTTTTTGTCAGCAGCTGACATCGTTGCGGCACCTGGCGCAGCAGATCTGAACCACGCGCTTCTTTCTACGTGGCCTCTGAGATCAGCTTCGGCAGCGCGACGAAACGCAATGTTGACACAAGGAATGCAACAGGGAACACGAACGCCGATGTGCGAGTGCCACTACCACACACCAAGTCAAGGATTGGCGCCGCCTGCGGGTTTTTCCGTTATTGATTTTTTTTCTTATTTCTTTCTTCTCTCTTTCTTCTCCCTTCCTATTGTTTCTTTGCATTGTCACTTTGTCTTTATTTCTTTTTCTATCTATCTATCTATCTATCTATCTATCTATCTATCTATCTATCTATCTATCTATCTATCTATCTATCTATCTATCTATCTATCTATCTATCTATCTATCTATCTATCTATCTGTCTGTCTGTCTGTCTGTCTGTCTGTCTGTCTGTCTATCTATCTATCTATCTATCTATCTATCTATCTATCTATCTATCTATCTATCTATCTATCTATCTATCTATCTATCTATCTATCTACCTATCTATCTATCTATCTATCTATCTATCTATCTATCTATCTATCTATCTATCTATGGTATCTTTCCTTTTTTTTTTTCATTCGTAGGATGAGAGCGCGTACGAAGGAAGGCTTCTACTGCAGTCCTTACGAGGCCGGTCACTCTCAATAACATTATAGAGGCTGTAGAAGATATTCACAACGCCTCTGAGTTGAACGCTCTTGTGTGTGTGTGTGTGTGGTTGTGATTATACCTTTTTCTTATTATTTATTTTCTGTCTCCCTTTCAACCCCCTCTTTCCCATCCCCAGAGCAGGGCAGAGTACCGGATACTACGTTCTGGTTAACCTCTCTGCCTTCCTTTTCTCTTCTTCTTCTTCTTGAGCGGCTGAATAAAAGTATAACTGATTAAGTTTTTCCTTCCTTCTTCTCCCAAAGATGCATGCATTTAATCGACAACGCTGCATCACATAGAATGTGAAACGCGCAACACGCTGCTTTCCGCGGTTGCTGTGTATCCTTGCAATAAACGTTTCGCCTAAACGGTCCGTTTTATACTGCGGCAAACCTACCTTCGTTATAGAGATCTAGCCGCTCTCCTTCGGCAACCCCATCTTTCATTCATTACACTGGTAGTGTTGGAGTGCAGGCTTCGCCACTGCTTTGTTTCATGAAAGTTTGTTCTCTCACTCTCTCATTTCGCTTGCGCCGTCTCTTTCCCAAAATTCCTGAACGGCAATGGAAGCGGCGCCTATTGCAGAGGGGCATTGCATTCATCGTTCAGTGGACACAAAATATCACGATGACGATATGTAGAGATTATTGCGGGACAATTAGTTCACGCTTTATTTAAACTTTACTGAGATTGTTCTATCACTCACCCTCAACTCCGTCTTCTACCTCCCAACATTACTTTATTAATCCCATATTGCTTGTTTGTATAGGTCTACATAGGCGTGCACAGGGGGGGGGGGGGGACCTCCCCCCCTTACCTTAAGGGGAACCCTGCGCACGCTTATGCAGGTCTAATAACCTCTCAGTTGTCCATCACTGTTTGTTCGCGGGCCAAACGCCCTGGTAGCTAACCGGGCTGAGGTGCAAGTCGTCCTGCTAAGCTTGAGGTCGTGTGTTCGATTTCAGGCCACGGCGGCCGCATTTCGACGGCAGCGAAACGCAGTAACACCCGTGTACTTCGATTTGTGTGCGGTTTATATAGAGAACCCCATGTGGTACAAGTTAATTCACAGCCCTCCACTACGGCGTACTTCGTGATCATATGATGGTTTCGGCACTTAAAACCCCAGAAGTTATCATTATTTATTGTTGGCGTGCTGTCATGGTTGTTTCACCAATCCTTTCTATCGTTCAGTTATCCCTTCATTTTGTTGTAATCAGGCTACGAAAAAGGTGCGTGTATTGTGGGACGCACATGCGAGCCTCGACGGCCATAGTCTGCACCCTGCTTGTATAGCCTCAATCGGAGAGCTGCTATAGTGTTTCGAAGGGTATGCAGACTCACCTTGCGTGTATGCAAGAAGCCGCAACGATGACAAGGACAATGCGTCGACGATGTTGCCTCTTCACCGACGAAAACAACGATACATCGTCGTGTCTTGACAGCTCGCGAGGCGTCCCTGGAGAACCCTATCCACGTTCATCGTTCGAAGAAAGGATTTCAAAGGCCAGCCATGGACGTTTCGATTCGAACGCGTGCGTGAGGTTCCCGGCCTCCATCGCAATGTCCCTCACAAAACTCGCTAGAGAGAGTTCTGGTTGCGCTTCCGTCGAGTTTTTAAGGCGTAAGCCCTAGATGCCTCACCAAACACGAAAAGTGACCGATGGCGTCAACGTGAGTGATGCAAAAAAATCATCATCACGTGATAACGCCACCTTATGACGTAATCATCACGTCGTTGTGACGTTATTTAACGTGGCGTCACATGATGGCGTCATCACATGACATCGTCGCTTCGTCGAAAGCTGGAGGTCCCGGAGGCACTGTAAAACCACGTGAGGTGCAGACAGCTACCAATGCCACTGATCCCGGAGGCAGTGCCAAGTCAGGTGCAGAAAGCTTTCCGAAAGGAAGGGTGGGTGGGTGGGGGGAATCAATAGATTGACTCAGAAGGAGAAGATGGCTTTCGCCTTGGAGCCGTCTTAGGCAAGTGCATAAGAGGCCGTGTGAGTTTTTGTTGCCCTCGTCAGACTTTCTGTTGCGATGCGATCGAACGTCATGTAGTACAGTTTCTGTAAGTGTAGAACACCGTCATACCCTACAGCCGTTCGGCGATTGCGAGTTTTCTCTCACGCCGGCCATCTCTCCCTCGTTACGCGCGTGTTTCCATTGTTACCAGGGTGCCGGCGTCTCTTTTGTCTGTGGCCGGCAACCGGATACTCCTCGCGCTGTCCGCCACTCTTTCTATGTATGCGTTTCTCTGTCTGTGGTCGCTGCTGCGTTTATGAATTTTGACTCTGACCACGTGACTTGGGCCAAGGCTAAGGGCGAGAGAGAAGAGTGACGTCCACGTACACAACGCAAGCGCGGAGGTTGCAAGCGGGCCATCTCCACTCTCAGAACTCTTGGACCTGTATTTTTCTCTTGCATGTCGATGTCCTTGCGTGCGTTTGTTTTCTTTCATGATCGAGAGCGGCGGTGAATGGGCAACAAAAAAAAAATGAATTTGTTGAAAACTAGGACTGTGAACGAATTCGCTCTTCTTTATGTCATTTACTAGAGGATACCTAGGAGACTTGGCGCATTCATTTACATAGGCTGTACAGATATAGGTAAGTGTACAATGAATTAGATAAGTCAGACTAGAAGTCATGTGGTGCAAATACAATAAGCACTGATTGGTTAGTGAAGCTGGACGCCTTTTTGTGCGCATATTACGTGAATACGTATTATGTACGTAAGTACTACTTACATAGTACACCGCTAATGTTACGTACACTGCCGCAACGGGTAACGGGTACACTGCACGCTGCGGGTAACGCTGCCGCGATCGACCTGGCATGTCAGTATATTTTCATCTTGCACCATAGATGTTTTGAAAGTGACACTCTAATATATGCAATATACGATCGTGTCCCAAATTATTTTTGTTTATTCACTCTGCGATTGCTGCTTATGCAACCTTAATAACATTAGTGTTCAGTGATTCCTGCTAGATAAACGTAGAAGCTATAAGCGCTCGTACAAACTTTACTGTGGGCATGCAGAACTTGCTTTCAATAGTCGCACTATACTTGTACTTGATATATATAATTCCGAATGCTCTCGTAAACTAGTTACCTGTTTGTGAAGTGGGTGAAAATGCGAGTCATTCCGTGTCTCTCGTGGTGTTCTCGACACGACTTCATCTCTTGGAACGGTATGTGTGCGCGTCATAAACGGGCAACGCTAACGGAAGCGTTGAAGCGCAGTTCATTATACCCAAGCACGTACGACAAAACAAAAGCGTAGCACAAGAGTTCTGCTGAATCCCGCAAGGCGGAGCGAAGGTTTGTTAAAGGATAAATTGGCATCCACCCGTTCGCACGCAAAGCTACAAGAAAATCCATTCGGATTTCTCACAAGGCAAAGCTCCCTAGTTGACGAAAATTTTTGTACTTGGGATCGAACCCGGCACCAGGGCTGTCGTTGTACCTGTTGAGCAGACGAGGGGGCTAGCAATACCCTCCATGCAAAATATAGTAGCCCGCTGCACAAATTGGCGGCTGGCTAGCAATCATAAGTCATACATACATACATACATACATACATACATACATACATACATACATACATACATACATACATACATACATACATTACATACATACATACATACATACATACATACATACATACATACATACATACATACATACATACATACATACATACATACATACATACATACATACATACATACATACATACATACATACATACATACATACATACATACATACATACATACATACATACATACATACATACATACATACATACATACATACATACATATGGACAGACCAACGGCGAACATTTGTTCCGCTGCCCTCTTTTGCGAACCCTCGACAAGCGGCGCATTCACGGATGAGCTGGTCCCGGCCATCGCCAGGCAGCCTTTCTCGTACCTAGCTCCATGGATCGAGCAAGCACGTGAAGCAAACGAAAAGGAAAAAATAAACGTGAAAATACGCGATCAACGCTGTTCTACGGCAGGTAAGGCTGTTAGAGGGAGAGAGTTTCTGAAAGAGCCGGGCGACAGGCATCAATGTTATACGACGGGGAGAGAGACCGTGTAGTGGATTCAACGAGGCAACAAGGCCCCTCAAACAACTCGGTCTCTGCTGGCAGCGACTACTCACTCACAAAGGAGCCCCGTGCACGTACATTATTTTTTGTTGCTATTGCTTGCGTAAAGTTACGACGAAGCCAGATAACGTGAAAGAGCGGAACGCGATAGCGAATAAACGAAATACCTCCTGCCTCGAAATCCTTATATAATAACGCACTCTCTCACGAAAACAAACAAACAAACAAACAAACAAACAAACAAACAAACAAACAAACAAACAAACAAACGAACAAACAAACAAAAACGCAGCAGTCAACTGTGGCGGAAGCAGTATTTCTTTAGTCTAGCTAGGTCTAGACCTCTAGTTGAGTTAAGAAGTAAAGAGCGCTAGTATAATACTACAACAATGAAATGACAACGGCAGCGATGATAGAATTCAAGTGGAGTGGTCGATTGTTTCTCCCCTCCCCCCTTTCTGGAAACTTTAGAATGAAGCATGCGTAAGCATACTTCATATGTACATGGCCATGAATTGTTTTGTGATAATTTCTCGGTAACAAGGCCTAGCAGACGTGGCTGAACAAACAGTTGATCTCAGTAACAAGGACAAAACGTGTCTGACACTTCGTCCTCAGAGTGAGATGACACAAAGCGATAGCCGATTCCGCCGTTTATTTCTGACAGGACAGTGGGCAAGTAGCAAGCGAGAGTTTGGATCGAAGCGGGCGGTCGCGTCTGCACGGGCGCTGCCATGCTGGTTCGCCATTGCAATTATCGGCAGTTAGCGATACACTAATTAAATGCTTATGACGTACGTGTGAATCATGATTAGCGTATCACATATTGCTGTGACGCAGCACGTGCCAAACAAACGCAATTGTCCTAACCTTCTTCAGTTATAACGCAATTACAAAAATAACTATTACAGCAGAACTGCTATGCTCGAGGTTGGCCGTGTAGATGTAGATGTAGATCCTGTACAGCTGGCTCACACCCACTCAGGGGGATTGGCCAAGAATCGGATAGCTTAGAAAAAAATTATTTAAAAACTAGTAATGAGAATAATTTCCTATTTTGTTTAACAGAAAGATTTTTTACAAGTTAATTTTGTGAGAATAATAATTTCAAAAAAAAAGGAAAAAGGTGGGTGGAATTAATTTTCATCAAATAAGAAATACATAAATATAGAAAAGAATCTTGCTGTACTTTGCTTCTGGTTAACTATGGAACTTTTGAACTGTGGTTATTGTTTAAATCTTTTAGACTGTTCTATGAACTCTTGCATGGCCTCGCATAATTTCCCGCTGCTGTGCCCAAGGGTAAGTGCACCTAGAGATAGTAAATTTGAGGTTCTCAACTCTAATCCCATTATGCGTAACGGCGTTTCCAGAGATGTCTTTCGTAATGTAGAAAACTTCTGACATGAGATCAGAAAGTGTTGTATTGTTTCATCTTCCCTACAATAAGAACAGAGGGGTGATGGTGCCAAACCGGCTCTATATAAATAAAAATTTAATGATGGAATTCGGCAACGCAACTTCGTAATTATAACTTCTAGATCTCTGTTATGACATGTGGAACTTTCCAGGGTGTCATTAGATGATTAAAGTCCGGGGAATTTCTTAGAGCTGATATACTGAATTCTTGCATCATCATTGCCTCCGAAATCTAGCCGCTACTATAAAGGCTGATGTAGGGGTAATATTAATAGCTGGTCCGTCTAACGCCGCTTTCGCTAATGCATCAGCGTTTCATTTAGAAATAGACCTCTATGCCCAGGTACCCATACTAAACGAACGTACGTTAAGTGCTCAGGTGTTAGGGATTTGAACTCTTTCAATGTTTTCATATCACCGGATGCCGTGAGCGCACTGCACACTGATAAAGAGTCCGTTATTATTACTGCGGAATTTATTGATGTCGGCAGTTTACGAAGGGCCAAGACTATCGCTAAGAATTCTGCAATAAAGATGGGTGTGTAATCTGGAATTCGGAGCGAAAAGGACCAGTCGAGAACAGGGCAGTATATACCGATACCACACTTTTCCTCTCTCTGCGACGCGTCCGTCGCAATGACTACGTTTGCTTGCATTCTGACCAGGTAGTCCTGTAAGGTAGCTCTTAACATGTTACTCGGTAGGTGTTTTGCATTGTTAGGGAAAATTCATCAAAGTAGATTTGAAGAGAATTTGTCGCATACCAATCGGAATAACCTCCCTTATTGGACGGACAGTGGATCGAGGAGAGATTGTACAAATTTTACTTGAGGTGTGTGAAATCTAGGCCAATAACAATAAAAAAATAAGCCCGGCTGCGCAATGAAAACTGTTTGGTTACGTCTTAAAGGAGATTCAAATGCCCTTAAATATGTTTGTACAGCCAATATTCTGAATCTAGTGACCAGTGAGGGAATTCTCGCTTCCATATACAACACATTATTCGCTACAAATTTAGGTAGCCCTAAACACATACGCAGTGCTTGCTTTTCCAGAACAACCAGGGGACGAAGCTTATAGGCAGGTGCCCCGGAGTATAAAACACCCCCAAATTCTAGCACCGGTCGTACATACATGCGGTATATTGATAGTAATGTGGCTCTACGCATTCCTGATCTCCTGTTGATTATTCCCCGTAGGATACCAACTGCCCGAACACCCTTCGCTGCGATATATTCTATGTGGTTTCGCCATAAGAGAGAACTGTCATATATCACTCCCAAATATTTGATATTTTGAACTTGTGGAATGATGTCAAGCTTGTATGATAGAGATAAATGCACTGGGTCTTTTATAGGGAATACTAGAACCGCACACTTGTTCACGTTTAGAGAAAGATGAATAGCGTCAAGCCAATGTTCTATTTCAGATAAGTACATTTGCAGGTTTTGATAGAGAGCGTGAATGTCATTAGCTGATGAAAGAACGCTATGTCATCCGCATAGACGTACGTGTGTACGTTGTCGTTACATGGAATCGAGCTTAATAAAATATTGAATAAGACCGGTGACAGAACAGCCCCTTGGGGTACTCCTTTTGCCTGTTTATAATTACTTGATGAAACTCCGTTCTGGGGACAATAAAATTTCCTATTACCAAGAAATTCCGTGATCCACGCTTCTATAATGTGGGAAGTTGACTTCTCTCAGACGACTAATTAACACGCTGTGTTCAACACTATCGTACGCTTTCGTAATGTCCAGAGTAACTAAAGCTGCATACTGTCCTTGTCGCCGCGCCAGATGTATCCGACTTTCGAGGTCAATATGCGCTTGCCATATTGAACATCCCTGCCTGAATCCAATTGACATGGACGAAGGATCATTTCTCCGTCCACAAACTTCACTATCCGAATGAGCAATGCTCTTTCTATTAACTTGACAAAATTTGACGTTAATGCAATTGGCCTGATATTGTCTAACACCTATCCTTCTCCTTTTTTTTAAGAATCAGGTATAATTT
>NW_023615066.1:0-60001 GCF_013339695.2 Rhipicephalus sanguineus | reverse complement strand
CTTGTGCATGCATGCCAACATCTCTCAATATTAAAATATTAAAAAATCCTGCGTACATGAGAAAGGCATACATGCACACTTCAATTATTTACCTTTATGCATGCCCATGCAAAGCAGCAGCAAACCAAAAGCCAGATTGAGGAGTGACACTTATTAAATCAGTGACTTTCTAGCTACTATGCTGCCACCAATTTTGCCTCCTTCTGCAACATTTCCGAATATTCTAGTGCAAAGTGAGCATCCCTCTTGTGCATGGTCTTGTGCTTCCACAAAACGACGGCACAGTATATCCAGACATATTTTACACTTAATTTTTGCAATACTGTACTAGCGCATCCTTAAACACCGTGCAGGTAGCCATGAACATAATCTCATTTTTCCTAAAACTTGAGCAACATTTGTAAAATCGTAAAACAAGACAAGCATTGTAAATGTTAGAAGAAGTTTCAGAGAAAGAGACAGAGCAAATTTATTAGAAGGCAGAAGGTTCAAAGATTTGGCAGGTATGCTTGTGAATTAAATGTGACCTTCCACCTGCTCTAAACCAGGCGCAGGTAGCCTCCACATTGGTCCCCATATGATCAAATACGTTGAAACACTAGAAAAGAGACTGGAAAGCCTCAGAACACCCTGTGTGTTGTTTGTGAATTCTTTCAGGTACTGTTTGCAGTGCTTCCAGTCAACCACTACAATTTTGTTACTATGCTTTAATTATTGCTCATGATGCTGAAGGGGCCTAACAACTTGCAGCCATCATTATGTAACAGTAAAAGTATTTTGTGATATACTAAACGACGTTATATAAAATGCACAAGAAAACAGATAAAAGTAAATGAGTTCTATCAATACCATGATTCCGCAGCCTTAGAATGAAAGATTGAATGTTTTTCAGAAGCTTGGCGTTCAAGTCTTCAGCTAGAATAAATATGCATGTCATTACACAATACAATTCAGAAACACTGGCTTAAAAGCACACTGCACCATGTCACCAGAGAGACACATCCAACAAACAACAAAATACCACTCGCACGCACCTTGCCTGCTTTGCAGTGGATGACAGCAACATTGGCTGGGTGTTTGGACAGCCACTCCGCAACATCCTCACAGAAAGGCTTGATGAGGTCAATTTTCGGTGGGTTGTGGTCCTTGAATGGGTAGTGTGCCACTCTATTTTCAAACTTCTTAGCATCATACTGCCGCTCAGAGCACCTACAGCAGAAGGCAGGCCAAGGCTCTCAAGCAGTTGCACTTGAAGTACAAAGTGACTTACACAGGTACATTTTTTCCGACATCTATGTTGACTTCAGCAACACACAACCTGCACACACTTTTAACCTTGACATTAACAATGGCAGAACACAAACTTGTGCATGTTGCATATGCAGAAATACTTGCCAACTTTATCACATACATTCACGAGATAAATTCTGTTCATAATGGGCAAAAATGTCGATATAAATGTTCCATCCAGAAATTTTGGAAGGTGCAACTGTAGCAAAATAATGGTGATAGAGGATGGCAATTTATAAAAGCAAACAATAATTCACAACTATTTCACAAATCCTAGTCTACACTGCTCGTTTCGGCCTGCTTTTCTCCCACCGTGATATGCACTTCACATTCATACTAAGACCCTCCACCTAACAGCAGTTTCACATGATGAAAGACCAGACATTACTGGCAAAACCATTCTGAAAGGTACAAAAGGAGTAAAACAGCTACTTTGCTTTTATGCACGTTCCCCAACTTCTCTACTCTGCTAAGGGTAAGGAGGAAAGCAAAAGCTGGTGCTCTTGCTACTCAACACTGACCCTAGTAACAGTGACCGGCATGCAGCCAATGCCAGAGCTAATGCCCCTGTACTTTTCACCATGTATGCGCAGAAATTTCAATCTGCAAAAGGTGTCATACTACAGTGCATTGACATTGAAACCCACTGTAGCATAAGCATGGTATTCTGGAGAAATGCCAACATGAACGAGCTGACAGCAAAGCACTGACGGCCACTACAAGAACAATAGTACTACAGAGTCGCTAATGCTTTCATTCACGGCTGGATTGCTCTTTATCAAGCTTGGTTTCTAATTAGCCATAGAGTGAGATGTATGTTAGATTATCCACATATAATGCACAATTTACATAGGTATTACACACTCAGCAAAGAAATTAGGACCATGCTCATTACATTTGCTTAGTGAAGAGGATGTACAAGCAAGCACACGATACACACAGCAGAACCCCACTGTTATCTGTTAGCCCACTGTAATCTGCTACATGTGTGTAAATACAATCCAAAGCTCAAGCACTGTAGAGCACATTGCAAAATGCAAAAAGCTGCTGCAAGGCAAGTCAAATACATAAAGGTAATTCAAACAAGACGTTCAGACTAAGATGGAGGCTTGAACTGATGAAAAATCATTAAACAGGTAATGTTGCTGGAGACATTTCAATAAGTGGACTTGTCTTCATCCAGGCAGCAACCACCTTCCTTAGCAGTGTTTACGTAGAGTACTCACAGATGGAAACACGACATCGTTTTTTTTAGTATAACGACTACTATGAGCATTTGCTCATGATAACTGCGTCATGATGATGCAAATCTGGCTGCAGGTAATGTTCGCTCTGATGAAAGTATTCAAGTCAAAATTACCCTGATATGACCCGAACTGCAGACGCTTGAAATGAAAGTATGTGCATCACTTAGCCCTAAATTTTTGCATTTACTGTACTGTAGTCCTCTGGTCGAAATGTAGGCTCTAGTGACATTCCTTGTAGAACGATTTTTCATCACTGAAAGGGGGATACTGAAAAAAAAAAAAACTTTCGCAGCTCAGATTTTTAGCCCAAACAGAACCTTGGGTGCTGGAACTGGTTGACACAACCTTGTTTTCAGGCATAAACTAGCGCGAAATAATGAATTTAAACGCGTTTTTCACAAATTACCGTGCCGTGCACTAGAAGCAGTAATGTTTTCTTCGCCGGAAATCGGTATGCAAACCATGACTCCTGTTGCCAACACACATACGATGGTTGCACAGTCATATAGCCACAGCCAATGGTTACATGGGAGACCGGTGACATTGCGCTGCTGGTGCCACTGGTAGGCAAGTGCTAGCTGCCCGGCTCTGTTGCTGGCACACATGATGTCACAAACATCGATGCACAGCCCTGCGCATGCTGGCTGACAGCCACTGCGCGCTCACAATCCTCCAACAATACAGCCACCTGATTAAGGTTGTATGAAATAAACACTGTATCGGAACAGTCTCGTCTTCATAATCGAATTTCGGTGCTTCCCTCATTCTGATATTTTTGTTCAGTATCCCTTCAAAGTGAATTCAAAATTACAGCTTTAATTTCAGTATAATCAATATTTCAGTGCTATTTATACATTTATGCATAATTTCCAAACGTTCACAAAATTTTTTCTAGCTTTTCCCACTGAGTGAGTTCTGCTTTGATGTCCAGAAGTAAGGCTCTTTAGGTAATGTCGCATCTTGCTGAGTGACATACATCTACACAGGTGGTGGCAGGTCAAGCAATTATGTGAACTTGAGAATCTACAAAGCCCTGTCTCCAAGCCATGACAAGAGTGTTGTTCTTTAATGAATGTAATCCCATTGGGCACTTCTCACATAGTATAGATATTCTGCTGAATCACGCTGTTAAGTGCATCAAGTTCAACAAAAGAAGCTGAAACCACAGCTTAACAAAAAAGCTAGCTCTTCAATTGCTGATTGCAGACACTATAGTATCTGTAATCGGTGACTCTGTGTGTAAAACTGTGAGGAATACAATATACAATGAAGCATCAGTGCATCGAAGCAGGGCACTGCTTCATGCGTCAATGCTTCACGGGGACAGTGTTGCAAAAGTGCAAGAGACACTGCCCTTGCCACCAAAGATGCAATTTTCTGAGCAGCAGAGGAAGATTTTGTACCCAAAGCAAAAATGGGCTTCAATCTATAGAGCTGTCAACTAAAGCTAACAAATGATGCTCACTCCTATGCTGAGGAGCTTAGAAGCAGTGGTTGTGACAGGCAGTGCTGGTAATGAACGGAGAAAGGAAAAAAAAAATGAAGGACAATACAACCAAACCTCAACATCGAAAAGCATGTATATAATGTACAGTAGACTCCATTAAACAGAACCTGGAGAGACCAGGCAAATATGTTCCCTTCTAACAGGAGTTCCATTAACTGAGAGATGAATAGGGGTGTAGAATAAAAGTACAAAGCCAATCATATTAGACACAGCTGTTCCATTTAAGTAGCGATTCCGTTTAAGAGATTTCCGTTTACTGAGAGTCTACTGTCTATAACAGACAATTTGTTGGGTCAGTTGGTTCTGCATTACTTCAAAGAAAGACAAAGTAGCGCTTATCTTTGTCTCCATTTCTTGTGTCAGTTTCCTTTTGTTGCACTACCATCGTCAGTAATGTATTAAATGACTGGATATCACAAAGTAAATGAAAAATTGTCTTACCACTATTACTACAGTGCAACACATATATGTTTATCACGAAAAGGGGATATAATGAAGTTATTTTTGTCCGAGATGACACTTCCTTACAAACTGAATACAAAATATACTTTTGACAACATGCTTTTCGCTGCTTCCATGCCCTTGGGAGGTCACATCCAATGGGCATAAAAGCATCGAGAATACATTTAATCAAAATGGCAATTTTTTGTCTCTGCAAGTGGAAGCCAGTTATCACAGTCACTGGCAATAAATATGGTGAGCAGCAAAGAATGACAATTCACTTGATTCAATGTAAGCAATTTCCATATGGAGGAGACACCAGGAAGTCCTATACTATACCATGAGTAACATACACTGCATCCTAAAGATTGCTTAACATTATACACAAACACAATGTGCACTCATACTTGCATGCAAAGCTGTCATTACATAAGACTAAACATTCCCATTAAAAACAGCATTTTTCCCCCCACAGTTTACTACCAGCACACTACATGAAGAGTGCACTGACTGTAACTGCCTTTTCCAATAAACTACACTACCCTCAAACTCAACAAATCTCATCCAAACAAAGGTTTGCAAAAGAGCTGCAGCACAAATTTAAGAAATATCCAGGAAATCAAGCAAAGAACTGATTACAGGTTGCAGTTTATTTTTTCAAAGTTAAAAGTCAAAGGTGTAAAATATCATCAAAAGATTGCACAAAAAATTTGGGCTTTCGTCCCAACCTAGCACCTCTATGGCTGCAGATCTTGTACTGCCGACGCCCAAGTGGCGTTTCCCTTTCCCAATACATTATCTGCTGCTGGCTGCTCCAACAAGTATCAGCCCAGCAAGGGAAAAGCAGCAGACAAGCCACCCTTATCAATGTCACAACAAAGCTAAAACAAACAAAAAAGATTGTGCAAGACAATGAGCACCATGCTGGGGAAAAAAAGATAAGACTAACAGCAGGTGTTGAAATAGCAACGTAGCGCCATTAGCCATGACAAGCGCCTCATGTAGCAGTGTAACAACTTTGATACACGTAGGTGGTAGAATTAAACAATGTCCTACCTTCTTGATATTACTCGTTACAAAGTACAGATGTCTGGCACAAAACCAATTTTTGGTGTAATAAGGTTGTAAACCTTTCACAGCGAAAAATAGCAGTCTCAAAATTAAGCATTTCAGAATGAACATGCTTTCACAACAGCCTTCACTAAATGAAATTTTCACTTTAGCATGTCTACAAACACATGTACATTCTTTTTAAGATGTAGCGCAGTTATGATTGTTATACATCAAAACTTTCAAATTTAAAGATACACTAAAGGCAAATAACAATTTAGGCAACACTGATAGAATGATACTTAAAAACATCTAGAATGTTAACGTTATAGACAACAGCACTCTAGTAATCAAGGTCATTGGAGTGCATTGTAAAACGGAATAAAATGCTAGTCCTGCATTTCCATTCAATTCTCAGAGAAAATATCTTTGACGTTAGTCTAGGTAGTACACAAACTTGCATCCCAGGAAGTATTTCCCCTGAGTAACTGCCATCAAATTCAAAGGCTATGCTTTTAACTACTACAAACACGAGATTCAATAGCAGGAGCTGAACATGCATAATCATGACTGTCACATTTAATACCCATCACAGGGGCACCCATGAACTTCCTTGAACTCCATAAATGCAAAACTCCATAAGTTCCACCACAATGGAATTCTGCCCTTGTCACACAGTACTTTTACGAGCTTTGGATAATACTGCAGCCGCAAGGGAACTATTAGGCGCTGCCACGCCTACAATCGCATGCAGAATTTTACGCCTAATCATTGGCTCCAATCATACTTATCTTAATAAAATCCATAATTAATCTAAATCAAAGTGAGAAACTTCCGGCTATCATTAGGGAAACATGTACCTGCAAGTATGCTGACACTGTTGATAGCAATGTTGGCAGCGGCGCCTTGCAAGCAACATTGGACTAGACATAATCCAAGAATTTTTACACAACATATACAAGTCTCCAAAATCCAATACCCACAAAAACCAAAATTATGTTGCGTAAGCATGCACCAAAAAGTGAAGGTATGCACTTTGCAGTGTATGAGGTCAGTTTAGGGCTACATAGTGCCCCCTTCAATTCCAGGCCATGCAACTAAGCTGTTATGAAACTCCGTTGTAAGCTGCACATGTTCAAAACATGTGCAGCTCCCAAAAGAATTACGAACACGTGGTCACCTACCCAAATGTTAATACTAGATTATTTTTCGCAGCTACACTCAGCCAACCGGCACCTTACACCAAATTAAGATTGCACTTAATTTTGCACCACTTTTAACCCAAGTAAGGCACTAGAAGTTGTGAGTATTTCAAGGTATGGTACCAGCTAGCTCATTCAGTGTATAAGTAAGCGAAATTTTTATCAGCTTTATATGCATCAAACAGGTATGTGGACATGACAAGCACAAATTTATGCATGATAATAACATGTGCATCTATGCAAAATTAATTTTCAGTAAAGTATTCTAAAACTTCAGTAGAAAATGCGTAGAACTACAAGCACTAAGGCGAATTTCCTCACCTGTAACAACACACCCAAACTTTAAATAATACGAGTCATTGCAAGGTCTATTATGAAAAACTTAGGTGAAAAAAAAAAAAAGATCCACAGTGTTTGTTCAGTACAGCCTATAGTCCCCGCCCTCGTGTGCAATCTGTTCACTAACCCTGCTCAACAGCCAAGAAAGTGACAAATTACGTGAAAAGAAGACTAGTATAATAATTGCTAAGGTTTTATGTGCCACAACCACAATAAAATTATAAGGCACACCATAGTGGAGGACTCCCAATTAATTTCAACCACCTGGGGTTCTTTAAAGCACGCCCAAATCTCAGCAGACGGGTGTCCTTTGCGTTTAGCCTCCATCAAAATATGGCCGCTGAGGCCGGGAATCGAACCTGCACCCTTGAGCTAAGCAGTGAGACACCTCATATGCTAAGCTACCACGGCAGGTCATGGAGAAAATCTGTACACAAACTGTTTTGAAGTGATCCTACTTTTTGCAATTCGCGAAAATTTACTCAAAGCAACTAAAATCAAGACCTGATGTTCTCAAAGTGCGCATCTCTTGTCTGTGTACCAAGTGCATGCCCGTTTGCAATGCAATCCTGCAGGTAGGAAGTGCAGCAACAATCTATACCTTACAACTCAAGCTACTAGGGTTTCCATCAAGCCTTTTAAAAGTCAGCATAGCTTTATTCATATGCAAACCGTCAAGACTGGGCTCAAGCTGAATATACCAATTCTTTGTTAAATGGGGAACTTAAAACAAGCAATGTTAGCCAGAGAAGGCCTGTGAGCAAAATCCAAATTAAAGGGACTGACAACTAATTTTCATGGCACATGGTTTCTTTAGCGCAACAGAAAGCTTCCCGGTCTAAGTGTCTGATCACAGAATGGTAATGCGAAAAATGTGTGAAACATTTATAATCCAAATTTTTAGATCTGCAGCGACGCGATTGTGAAGTGATACACACAACAACACAACACATGCTGCAAACAGTGGGACGCGAGCGTGACAGTGGTTCGCATTTGCACTCTGCGGTTTGCTGCGCATGCATGCGCTTGCATTGCAGCTCAACATGTTCCACTAGTTGCCGGCAGCACGCTTCTCAGCATGAACTTCTTTCACTTCGTAAGCAGCACAAAATAAAACAGGGATGGATAATGATATACATACTGATATACATAATTTTGAGCCCTAATTATGGTGCACATAAAACCATCTAACTACGTACAGCAAACGGAACAACTCCATAGTACAGCATCAAGGCTCTTCCGCTAAGCTGCGCGACATACCGGTTTTTTATGACTCTTAAGCGCAATTTAAAAATATAATCCTATTCAAATCACGAAAAACATGCCTGAATGTGTCACTATAATTCACGGTCTTTTCATTTCCACCGGGATCTAATCGCACGTTCTGGCCAGTTGTCGGCCCTTTTAAGCCGCTCCCATCTCATTCACAAATATTCACTTTCAAGTGTCAGTTTAGTGTGCCGAAATAAATCAACTCAAGAAATGTATTCAATTTCGTACCGGCACTTTCAAAAAGTAGTCAAAAGCCTTCTATAGGCTTTTTTCCAACCTACTGCCACATGGCGAAATCCAGCCACAGCTGTAAATAATCAACACTTTGTGCAACATACATTCAGAACACCAGCAAAACATAATATATAAATTGTGTCCTAGGCTCACTAACTCCTATGTAATGTGATTTTTAGTGTGAAGCATTTTATAACTAAGCTGGGGTTTCAAGAGCATTTTTTGTCAGTTTTTGGTTCAGCGCAAAAAAAAAATTCCAGCTAAAATTCTGAAAAAAATATATGTAACTTAAAATATACAAGCTATCTACTGTACTTATGTCCGACTGTAACTATCTACTATATTTACTTGCATACCATCAGCACTGACTATTGTTCACTATGGATTGTTATAACATTGCAATAAAATAATACACTGACTACTATGTGTCTGCTTCACTACACTAAGACTTTGTAAACCTCGACAGTTCCCTTTAAAGGAAATTTGCCGTAAATTTCCTTATTTTCCTGTGGGGGCTAACACTTCCTATCCTCAATGAGCAGTTCCTAATAACTGTGCTTGATCAATCTGATGACTACTTTCCACTGTTGCTGTTTAATTGGGATTAAGTCCTAACTACATAACTGCGCATAACTGCAACCATGCCGGTATCTAGAAAACATTGTTTGACAATCCTTTATTCTGGACTAACATTACAGTATTATTATTATCAATATTTGAAAAACTTTCCTTTAATACTTCCACCAGCAATTATCCTTTCTACAACCAACTACATCAACTCTGACACTGTGGCCACTGACGAAACCCCTTGCAGCAGCCACTTGCTGCTACTTCAATCTAGAATGAGATGTGAGCGTAGGCCCTCAGGGGCATCCATGTGCCATATTCTGAAACAGTCTCATTCACATCTATTCACACGCATGCTATGGAATGACACACCCTATGAACCAATGCACACATTTTGAGCATGAAAAGCTGCTTGCTAAACAAAACAACAGAAGTATCATTCAATTCTTAGAACCAGCAAAAAAGAAATTTTAAAAAGAACACTCACAGGTTGTATATTTTGTAGTGGCCTTTGTGCTTCTTTTCAAGAAACCTGCGGAATGGCAAGCAGGGAGTGAGACGAAACAAGAAGATGCATAATGCAGTGCCTTGAGCAATATAAGAAGCTGCCGTGAGAATGGTGGGTGGCACACATATTAGTCTAATCTTCAAGCCTGTAGCTTTGAACAGCCTTCACATTATAAAAAATAAACTATTTCTTAATTTTCAAACAAACTTCTAAACACGTGAAGCACACACAATCCTTCCAGATCTTTACATTTAAAGCTGAATACATTGTTGAAAACGGTACACAGATTTGCAAAGCTAGGAAGTCTGTTGAATGCAGGACGGGTTCAGCGAACATTTACTGCTCATCATGCCCATGCAGGCTGAGCCAACGTTTCTAGAACCAGTTCAGTTTCGCAGCTCCCCATAGACACTTGCTCTCCGAAGTGGACGCGATGGCCGACGCAAGAACTAGCGGCGCTGCAGTTCCGTCTTGCATCATGCCTCACGCATCGTCTGCTACAACACCCATGTGACCTATCGTCGCTGCGGCTTTCGACGGCCGTGACAGCCGAGATTCCAACATTTAAAATTTTTCAATAACCTCGACTGTTTCAAAATGAGATTATTTCACAAGCTATGCTCTGTAAACATCAAATGATAATCAAACGTGCTCATTATTATAATAATGGTACAATCTCACACATCTAGCTGTCCTCTCGCACGAATATTCCATTGCCGTCAACCCGTATTTAGCCACCACTGTGGAACAGTGGTTATGGTGCTCGGCTGCTGACCTGAAGGTTGTGGTATCGATCACGACTACGGCGGTCGCATTTTTTCCACGGAGGCGAAAATTACACTGGCTCGTGTACTTAGATTTGTGATCCTAAGCAAGTGTTAAAACAGAGGATCGTTGTTAATTTTCGGGCGAATCAATTACGATTTCTTGAGAAAGGCGTACAACCCGAGCTACGGTTGATCAAGCTACGTGATTTGTATTCCCTGAGCTCGGTTAGGCGACTTGTAGCAAAGTTAGTCTTCACGATTCTGGTGGGATCGGTGTTCAGAAGATATCTCTTGCAAGTCCCTGCCCTGATTCAAAGAAGTGATGACCAGTGTTCGTTTCCGAGCCCCTCGTGCAACACATGCATAAAGATGGCATTCTTCAGCTTTGTCCCTTTCACATGCGCTAAATCGAAAGAACTGCTTACCAAGCGATCCCCGTTCACAAACAATCACGCACAGAGCACGGAGAAAGCGAGCACAGAGAAACGCACAACGCGTCACAGGAGGCCTCGCCTCGCACGTCTGAGATCGCTGTGGCAGGTGCGTCGCCTTCGCGATTAGCTTCGGCAACGCGCCATTGAGAGCAACGGTGCGTTGCCGTATCCGATCCTGGGGGCCACGGCAAGTGAAGCAAAATGGAACAACAGCGCCGAACATTCACGTGTCAGCCACGTGTGCCGGCACGCGAGTGGAGCTACAAAACTGCATTGGTTCTAAAAACGCTGGGCTGAGCCACCACATTTGGAGCTCCCATTGACACTAACGCCAGATTTCTTGCTAACTGTTCGTAGGAAGCAGTGCTCTATGTGGCCTAGCGATTCGAAGGCACGTTACACAAACTAAGCTAACATTACAGAAATTACCAGCCGCTATTTCATATCTAATCCCTTCCAATTCTCAGAGGAAATTCACTTGACATTGTGGCCACACTAGTAGGTACCTGTTCTTGAAATCGAGAGTATAACGGAAGCCCATCTGGCAGGGATGAAACTTTAAAAGAAGGGATCCTGACACCGACCAAAACGATTTTAAAAAACAAGTTAGCACATTTTGTGAAACAAATGTTCACAAACTTTTGGATAGTGAACATGGCTCCCGTGGGGGGAGCCGAAACGTTAATACATTTGTTTTATAAAATAATTTTGGTCGGTGTCCGGATCCCTTCTTTTAATACCTGTTCTTCATCAGTGTTGGGCACTCATGGAAGTTTTTAACGCCACATTGAAAGCCCCTTTCAACGGCTGTTCCATCAAATGTGCAATCGTGAATGACAAAGAAGGAACAAAGCAGCATTTTTCATGTGCACATGAATGGTGGTAATGTATATTCAGAGCGTCACTTCTCGATACTTTCAGAAAAAGCAAAACAGAACAGTAGGACAATGAGACAGATACGACTTACTTTTGCACATCATCCATGTGGTTGCGGAAGACCCCTTCCAGCTTTTCAGCCGGGAAGCCCATGGCGATGATATTGTCACTAATGTCTGTGGTGAAATGAAGGTCAAGGCACAAACACGCGGACTTTCGCATTGTCAGTAAAATTCAACTTGCAACAGTAAATATGTTAGCGGAAAGCATTAATTGCGATGAAGTGCGATGAAATGCGCTGTCCGACCGCGCCCGTTCTCTCCGCTCGCGCCCGTGAAGGCGAAAACTGCGCGAACTGTGAGGAATGCTAGGCGCTTGCGAAGCAGATGTGCGCTAGCGCCCCCTACCGTTTGCTCTGGCGAGGGCGCTTGTGTTCCATTGGCAGACTTCCCTCAGATGCTCTCCAAGGAGTGGAGTGCTCCGGCGTAGAGTTCGTCGGCCACTCTGAATCCGCCAATGGAATTCACCATATAATTTACCCTTCTCTCTCAAGCAAAGGAACTTTCACCGATTTCGGCCAGACAGTTATCTCAGAAAAGCATCTAGGCATAGTGTTGCGTGTATCTGAATAGGAAAACAGGAGTTCCCCCTGAGCTAGAGCTTATTTAAGCAACATCTTAACACTTTCGTGACCGCGGAAAAATCGGTTGTTTTTGGCTAGTCCAGGAAATATTTTTTTCCTGCCACAGAATATAATTGATGCTAAAGTGTAGGGTATCAAATGATAAAGGAAGAATTGGTCTTTCCAACAGTATTAATTTCAAACAACGGATTTATTTTGAATATAATAAAAAAAATTATCGAACAAAGAAAAATGCATCAAAAAGAAAGAAAGATTCATAAAAACATGAATGCTACTCTGCAAAGATTAAACATTAAAAAAAAATCGAAATATACGTTTTGAACGCAAAGCCCTCTTAGAATAATAGTGGAAATATAAGCTCTGTAAGTACGAAGATTACTTACATAAATACAAGAATATAGGCACTAGTGCCTATCATGCCACCGCGCGATGCAGGTTCTCGACGCGGTGAAACAACGGCTGGCTGCGCATGTTTCGGGAAAAAAAAATTTTTTTTTCAGTTCAACTTTCCTAGTATAGTTTGCAGTTTTGGTATTTTTCAATTTTCCTGTGTATTTGTTGAAATGAACAGTGTGGCCTGTTCCAAATCTGCAAAAATTCATAACTGTACCCTCATTTGACCTCTTTCTCGCTCATATACTGCCGAATACCATACCAACCTCCACATTTCACCATTTTTTCATCCACTGAAAGGTTCCGACGGGGTTCAAAGATAGCGTAGAAAAATCGTTCATGTGTTGCAATGGAGAAGACACGTGGTGAAGATTCTCGTGGGATGCGACGGTCGTCTTCTTCAGATCAGAGACACTCAAGAAGCCTTGAACCTTTTCCGTGGCATCACTGACGGTTGACGAAGGCTTGGAAATATGCGTCGTCGACACCAACACCAATGCAAGCGCGGGACTTCATCGATTACCATGTACACATGGAGTGAGACGAACTTGCTCAACTTCTCTTCAGTAACCTCCCTCCATGGATCCGTCCCTCTCGCTGTATGTTGGCTTTTCAAAAGTATGCATCCACGCATACTTATCTGTGTGGTTGCATATCTCTCTGATGACTTCTGCGGTAAAAAACAACCCAAAGACGCTGCCGCGCAGCACACCGGAGCATTGGGTCAAAGTCCGCTCCGCGCCGTCTTCGCGAAGAGAACTGCGCTCTTTCTGCAGCCGGCGCCAAATGTTCCCACCCGAATGAAGTTAACACCTTGCAGATAAGAGCTGTTATTTTTAGAACGCACCGGATACGTTTACATCGATGCACGGCAGCGATAGAACGACCTGAGGAGAAAACGAAACTTACCGGCGGATAGCTGCTGATGTTCCGGGGAGGTTTGACGGACTTTCGCCGTCCGTACTGAAGCCTGGCGAATCGAAGTCGTCTTCCGTGTCTGTGGTGCTACCATCATCCATAGATTCCCGTTCATATTAATCGGAATCCGTCGAAATTCACAGTTTCTGTGGAGCACCCGCGAGCGGCGTTGACGCGAAGTCTGAAACGAGCGCTCACCTACCCGACTGCGAACGAGCTTTAAAAATCTCCCCGCAGTGGAAAAAACAAACTCGCAAATAAAACTGACAAAAAACATGTTATTTTATGCTTTGTATTGCGTTAGCTGTCCAGAACCGCTCAGAGAGTGCCAAGACTTGATCTTGAAGTCATCGATAACATACTATCAATGGGAATAGGTGCGGTCACGAAAGTGTTAAAGGACAAATGTAACAAAATTTCCCTTTGGCTTAATTGGTTACAAACTAGCAGTATGTATATGCTACTGGAAAATCGTCTAAGGCTCAGAACTGTGAAACTTACTTAAAACTTTTTAAATAGTGCCTAAACGAACGGCATGTACACCTATTTGTGAGTGCCTATGACTGATTTCCCAGTTTGTTTCCATCTATAGTCGGATACAACTTTAGAAGTCAGCAGCATTTCCTCCTCAAAGGCGAATGAACACATCACGTCATGAGCAGGACGGCTGGTGGCTCTACCTTCGGAGAACATCGGCGCGTGCATGAGCGGGACTATTTCTTTAGTCGCGAAGGCGATCGGCTGCCGCGCTTCGGTCGTCTGGGCGGGGCCTCTCCTGACTTCTTAAGTTGTATCCAACTATAGATTATTCAGCATGCCACTTTTTGCATGCCGCTTTCAGCATGATTATCCCGTACATAACACCAAGGAAACATGTGGTCACTTCTGCCAAGTGGTAAAGATGGAACTTGTAAAATTTTCAGTGTCTTAAAATTTAAGATCGTTTGCTAGCTTTTATTGGTGAATCTACTTGTATTTAGAACACTAGTTAGCTAGCTCTCTCCTGAGCTTGCTAACTGGAATGTAGTTAATATTTAATTTTTTTGGATACCATGGCACTAAGATAAACACAATGTGGTGTCCTGCATAGCCTCCTCAGGCAGCCAAGCAAAACAGGACTTATTGCGTGTGAATTCCCCCACAAGCTTGCAGGGGTGCTATCGCAGAGCAATGCCTTTCCCAATGCAATGCTTTTCGCACTTGCTCATTGCTCTGACTAACAGGCAGATGGTTTTCACACTTGATCACTGGTCAGACTGACGTTCTGCCCGTTGGTCTGGCTAATGAGCAAGCGCGAAAAGCATAAAAGGCATTAGCATCAGAAAAAGATCGCTCCACAAAAGCACCCCAGGAAGCATGTAGTCTGGCATAATTGATGAGCCCATGCAGCACATCAATGCTCATTCATCATAAAAGCTTAACCAGCATGACCCGCAAACAATGTGGATTTCACAGGTTTTGCCAACAATCTCATTATAGCAACATTACAGCCAGCACTCATGGCACAGTTCAGTGCAATGTGCTTTACATACGGTTGCCATTAATTATATGCTTTACAAATGCAATGGGGTTGCCTCTAATTCATGTACCACTGCCATCAATGAGTGTACCAAGCATGAAATATCAGTGTGCTAGTATCCCACAATGAAAGTCATCTGTCAGAAGCTTAAAGGCCTGCCTCTCTTAATGCCGAGATTTCTACAGAACACCATGTGCTGGGTCTTCTGTGTTTTCTAATGGCACCTTAAGTCTGTGAAGAGTAAGAACTGCCCTTCTCAATCTAAGCACCTTTAGGATGCAAGCAAAGCACTCTGAAGAAACAGAAGGCCCAGTACATTAGTGGTCTCAAAGTGACATGAGGCATCACAGCTTGTGTGTAGTACATAGCCCACCATGAGGAGCACAGAAGCATGTTTTGGGATTCATGGCACCATATCCGGAGGCTTTGTCAACTGAGGCAAAAGGAGTGCAAGTAAATGAAAGAGTAGCACAGGCCACATGTTTGAGACTCCTTTACGCCTAGGAAGGTAATGCAGGATACATGTTTGAGACATAGTTACTGCAACTGTTGTTTTCCAGCAACAGTTGCAGCAACACATGAAGTACGCATAAACCACTGACGCAGTATGAATACCCCAACTCCACAATCAAAAGTGCACACACATACACTCATGCCCCCACACCCTCCCCCCCTCACACTAACAATGCGCATAAGGCATAGTGCATAGTAAAAACGTATAGCGGGTGTATTTGCATAATTAGTAGGGGTGCGCGAATATTCGAGTTTTGAATTCGAATCGAATATTACCTAATCGAATAATTCGATTAGTTATTTTAATCTAGTAGCTAGTATTCGAAGTTTCGAATAATTCGACAGGACGAATATCTAAAACGCGACAAAGGTCAATGGTGCAACTTGGTTAGGGTGACGTGGCTAAAACTAACACTAACCTTGTTACAGTCAGCCTTTCGTTAAAACTTTCAGTGATATTCTGCTTCAAAGGTGAGCGCATGTTTATTTTAAAGGAGATTATGTCATTTCTGCAAGTAAAAAAACACACGCGAGAACTGTCAAGGCCTTCACAACTTCGCTTCCGAAACGAAAGCACGGACTTGCGTACTTCAGTCGAGTATGCCGCAAGCACCGCAATACGTCCCTACTTTGACTCGCAAAACCCTCGCTGATTGGCTTCACATGGAAAAATTTTGTTCACGCTACGTCACTGCCGCACCACACCACACGTTCAGAAACGTCCATCGTTCCGGCGCGCAGTTAAAACGCTGCTGGGAACGGGCGCCCAAAGGTTTTGGGGCCCTCAGCACTCACGACAATGTATCACAAAATTACCGTTATTGTTTCTTTCAATTTTCCATAAAAATTTTGGTATTTGATATTCGATTCGATGTTCGATATTTTAGGCCCCTATTCGATTCGAGATTAAATTTCACTATTCGCACACCTCTAATAATTAGTACATAGAACAACTTGCACCATGCCAATCTTATCAAATCCCTAGATTAAAATAAGTTACACAGCATACACAGAGCAGTTGTGAAAGACCAGGACAAGAGGCAGAAAAACCTTAATTCACAATGTCCGCTGGTAATGCAACATTTAAAACAGCCAGCATTCCTTCATTGTAGAAAACATGCAATGGCACATTGAATATTTTAATGTATTGGGCACCAAACCACAGCACCCAGAAAGGTCATGTCCAGCATGAAAATGTCAGTTAGCCAATACAACAAAGGAACTCTTACATATATACACTGACCTTATCAGCTTTTGTGCCAAATGGCCCATTCTGATAGCCAGATAAGCTGATATGGACCAGCACCTTAAAGAACACCTACATGCAGGGCTCCAATGTGCCTCTCAAACCAAGATGCACTCAAAATGGCTCAATAAGCACACCAGAAAACAGCTGCAAGTCACTGCCTTGGAGTGTTTTATGTCATGACAAAAAGGTGCCACCTGAAAACACATAACAGATATGGATGCTGTTGATACTTTTTACCTAGCACTATTTTAAGCACTAGCGCTATATTTAAGTGATTATAGCAATGCTAAACCGGTAAGCACAGTACAGACTGTGAAAACATCTGCACAGTAAGCACAATGCACACACCCCTCTCAGCTGGTAAAAAGTGAACTGTGCTGGAACTTGCAAGCATTTAGACACTTCCTTTTGTACCTATAAGCGTTATTTCTAAACAACAAAATGTTCCACACAAACTCAGAACCAAACCTTGTGAATGCAGACCCCCTAATCTTGCAGTAAAGAAGACACATAGTTTTCATATGGTATTTTCATCTCCCAGCTTCTGTCTTTGCATCTTAAAAGAATAGCGACACGATTTCAATTTTGTGGAAAGTCTGCCGACAGCTTCTATGATGTAAAACAACAACACTTTGCAAGCGCAAAGGTTCAAAAACATAGGCCGCTTACATAGCATCTACAAGTATGTTCTCCACGATTTAAACAGTATGGACAAATAAACAATGGGAGAACTGGGAGAAATTTAAAGGGATGGAAGGCTACTTAAGTACTGTGAAACTGTCAAACTGAAGCGTGATGATCGAAGACCAGAGGGCGTAAATAGTGAGTGCCACCTGTACTTTGATGGGATAGTTAGTTTTATGCATAGTAAGCATGCATGAAAACATGAGGGCATAGTAACATATCGGCTATGTGCAGGCACTGGTAATATGGCTTGATATCCACAACTTAGTTCTAGCAATAAATGAAGCATAAATATGGGCAAGTCTTTAAAGGCCAGTGTTTACTTTGCTTGCAGTCGAGAGCAGCACAACAGTGACGCAACTCCCAAGGAAGCATTTTGACATGCTGAGTAAACTGGGCTCACATACAGTAAGACTACTTGCTGTCATCAAAATAGACAATTAGAACGCCTCTGTTTCATAATATTAGCACTTTGCCCACACTCATGCACAGTGTTCTACCAAAAGTTGTTTATGAAGTGAAAGCAAAATTCTATAGGCTCTATAAACTTGTAGAGAACAGTAAGTAATTATTGACAAGCAAATTTAGCAAAATTCACATTAAATCAGTATAGTGAACACTGCAATAACCACTGCAGCAAAAGCCAAATGAAAAGCACTCATTAATTTTGGTAGGGTTCGCTTAGGAGAGCTAGTAACCGTTAGAGCTAGTGCCTTCTACTCCATGTTATGATGCTATGTGTGTTTGTTGTCATCAAGAACATTGAGCTTGTGTCCAATGCCTGTTCCTTGTTGTACTTGATACCTTATTGTACTTCCTTATTGTACTTGATACCTGTAAACATGACGTTACCAATCATGTACTGTGTAACCGCCCTTCTGCAATACCCTATGGCGCTCAGGGTACTGTGATAAATAAATAAATAAATAAATAAATAAATAAATAAATAAATAAATAAATAAATAAATAAAGCATGAACTGTGCACATGGACGCTAGTCACATTATTGATGAGTGAACACTCTGTGTGAGAGCTACAAACTCCAGATTTCTTTAATAACATACACAAGCATCATGTCATAACTTAAGAAGTTGCTTCCAAAAAATTCTTATTACTGTAGTGATTAGGGCAATCTGAGTCTGTGATTTTGCTACAGAATAAAAGTCCCATCTATCTTTTTATATATGTGTGCTACAACAGCCAACGTGTGACCAAGTTACAGCACCATCATTTGCTAATAAGCCCTTACTTCATGGATTTTTTTTTTTTCCTATCAAATTAAGAAGGCTTTTTGTTAAACTTTTTGTTAAAATTCAGGTTTGCATATGCATATGCAAACCTGAATTTTCTAAAGAAATGTGTCATTTTGATTTTGCAAGCCAAACAAACCCGCTTTTTTTTTTCTGCGCTGCTTTCAAAAGTACAAATTTTGGAAAAGCGTTCTCTGGCGAGCTGCCAGCATGAATATTTAAAAATATTTCCACAGTTATAGCCACTGTGTATTTCCCTGCTAGACAACAGACACATTCAGGGTCAATATATGCACAATTTCCTTTCATATTGACTGCATTATGTTTCAATAAATTGTTCTATGTGTGACATAACACATTGTGCAATATGGTGTTACATTATTGACAGTCAATGTAAATGAAAAGTGCTATGTAACAGAAGTGAATACAATTATGAAACATAAAACTGAAAGAAGACAGTAAAGGATACAGGATAAATCCAAGTCGAAGTCCTCATCCTGGTATCGCTTCTTGTTCTTGCTTACAACCTGCTTGATGCGCGCAGTCATGGTCATCCTAGACCAACATGGGGAGAGCCACCCTGCACAGTGAGTGCCAAAATACTTCTCAGGAACAATTTTCTTTTAAAAATCATGATCACCAGATAGACCCCTCAGTCTATCCATGAGCAATCACAAATGACATTGGCTTGCGATGTGGCTGATTCAATGACAACTGAGCACATCTGATTGATGACAACTGAGGACATCACGACTGAGCACATACTGATTCGATGACAAGTGAACTGACAGAGCTAATCTACATGGTATATCCACATATCCGGTTGAGCAATAACTCAGCCATACATAATTACATTGCCAAGTCCTGATCACTTGATTCAACCACGAGGATGAGCAGAAAGGATCGAACATATAAAGCAGTGACCTACGTACACAATTCGGGTAAACAATGCTGGTGTACAAAAGCTGACTGCAAGTTACAAGCAAAAAGCAGCACAAGTCATTTATGGGTCAAACCAGTGAATTATATTCGATGATTCTGACTGACAATTATGCACCACACACACTACGAGTTCATGTTATGCCAAGCACTTTGCAGAGGACTGTTGATCCACCATCATTTGAAGCATATAGTTACAGTAGCTAGAAAAAAGCTTAGGGTTCTGCAAAGCGTTGCTAGATGCAAAAAACAATTGTGAGTGCTGTGGTGGAGTACTGCACAGGTCACATCATTAGTCTCAATGTTTATGCAGTAAGTCATTCACAAGCTATACAAATGCTAACACTTCAAAAATAGGGTGGACAGACAATGTGAGACACCAATGCAGTGGTATTGCAATGACAAAAGCAATGTGTGATGCTTGTTCAAGGAAAGAATGGCAAAGATGTAAGCAAAGAAAAGTCACATATATGTGGCAAATAGGACTGGCCAAAAATGATCACACACCCTGTGACCAAAATAGACATTTAGAAAAATCAAGATGTTAGATATCATGCACTATGCTATCAAGAAGTCTGCGTGCTTTAGGGACACCTACTAGCCAATGCTACATGGACATGTTTTATGTTACTGAATACAATGTTGCATTATGCATAATCCAGTTGCATTTGCTGCTACTACATTATTAGCCAAAATTAAACCAAGCTACACAGTGACACACCAAAATAAAAAAAAAATGGGTATAAATCTCAATAATGTTTTGCATCAGAAAATGTTAGTGGAAAAGTCACAAGAGCTGAACAAAAAGAAAGCATTAAATGTACATTGTGTTCCTGTGTGCCTGGACCTCAAACAATATGTAATTTTAGCATCAAAAACAAAGCCAGGGCCCACAAACAAAGCACTTTCGCATTTTAACACCTAAGGATGCATCAATATTTTGAGCAAGGATACACAGTCAAGAAATACAGAACTACACAAGGTGTAGAAGAATGAAAAATAATGTTAATTATAACGTGAACTACATGGTAAAAAAGAGATCTTGCCCTCACGAGAGCGCACACTTTTCGCGAAGTCACAGCAGTGCAAGAAAACAAAGAGCTCATAGAACCAGCTTTTAAAAAAAAAAGTTTAAGTCTGTAGTTTCACGAGCCGAAACAGCGATCTGGTTACCAGACACGCCGTAATGAGGCACTCCGAATAAATTGTGGACAGTAGGAGCTCTTTAACGAGGCACGCAATGCACGGTAAGCGAGCGTTTTGGTATTCCACCTCCAATGGAATGCGGCTGGTATCGAACTAGCGACCTCGTGCTGGGCAACAACGCATAGCCACTGGGCTACCGCGACGGGAAAAAAACTGCCTAAAGAGATTTCACTTGCGAAAAAGGTGTTCGCCTCGTGAATTAATTTAGTATCCTTTTATGCGCATAGCTTAAACTGCTCGTGCTAAGATTTAATCGGCGTACAACCAATGAGCCAAGAAGAAAAGTTAATGAGCCTAGAAAACTTTTACTGACGGGCTAAAGACATGTTCAATAGCAAACCTCGCGATCACATCCTGCGCCAACCACTTCTTCGCATTCAACAGTATGAGCTATTATATGCGAAGACAACTTTCGAACACAAGTTCGCTGTACACCCACTTGTAGCGTGCAATATTGTAAAACGTGTACTAATTCACTGCGCTAATACACTGACAGTTGCTAAGAAACGAAAACGTAAATAAATGTCACTTGTTAACACATACGGCAGCCAAACCATTCTTTAAACTTGTTCGTGGAACTCATACTGGCAACGCAAGCGCACGAATTTACTTCGAGTGAACTGAAATGCCGCGCGCTGCCTCAATGACCGCTGCCGAAAAAGAAGAAACACGCGCACAGACAGCATGCGCAGAAGTCACGAGCCCACTGCTACGATTTTAATCGCATTTAGCGCGCAAATCGGCACTTGCTTTCCTTTACTCACGACTGCGCAAACTCGGCAGTAAGTGATCATTCAGAAACCTTAACAAGAAGGTTATTGCTACCAAATGACGAATCCGTTTCAGTCGCAGCAACAATGACGCTACCTGCGCTGCTCGGCAGCAGAAATGCGGTGCTGCACGGCCAAAATCGCTCGTCTTCGGCCACGATCAAGAAACAAAAAAGGCCGTGACCAGGCGACAGCTGATTGAGCAACGCCGGTTCTCGCACGACGGACGACGATGGAGGCGCGGCATGTCCGTTTGCGCTGCTCGTCGATACAGGCGAAAAAGAAAACGAAAGGAAGAGCGGCCCGGAAAAATCTGTACCTCTGCAAGTCTGTTCGCACCGCTTCCTCCGTTGCCGGACAAAAAAAAAAAAAAAAAGAACCCCTCAGGTTCAGGGCCTCGCAACAAATCCTCCCGTGGTTCGCGCCGCTGAACCACGGGAGGATAACATGTCGACTGTTTCCACCCTCGATGTTTTTTCGTTACAATGTAAAGAATGCGGCAACGAAACCCGGTCATGAAGCGCGGACGGTGAAAAAAGCTAAGCGCGCGCGCACGCATAATCCGAAGAGACTCACCTCAACGAAAGGAACCGGCGAGGGTCTCCCAGCGCTGTGGCAACAGTGTCGTCGCTCGGCGGTTGTGTCAGCTCCAAAGGGTGATCATCTTCCGCTAGCGCGCAAGTGAAACCTGGAACAAACGTGCCACCGGGCCCGGGGCTCGTTCACGCACACTGTCCTGGGCGCGCGGACGGCATCGCCAGTCGCACACCGCACGAAGTCGCGTACGACGAGCCTCCGAGGCGACCGCTCACTTCCGCGGGAGGTGGGGTGGGGGCAGTGGGGAAGGAGCGGAACTCAGTGGCGGTGCTGCTCCTCAGCGTTTGCGAAAGGCGGCCGCCGAATTGCGTAGCACGCCGATACGGCACCCGAGGCGGTTTCCCCGACGCGGACTGGCCACATTCGCACCGCTGGCGGACAGAACAGCGAGAAAATTGAGACAATTATTTTCTGGAACCGATGTTAAGCCTAATACTGGATGCTAGGCTATCAGCACAGAACAATGCTTTCGGGTCTTCCCATTCGCACGGAGGGCCTAGCGAACCGCGTGGTTTGTGTGGCAGGTCGGGCCGCACTACCAGAGGCCCGACGCCGGAAAGATGTTTTTCGTCGAGAAACACTCACGGTACCGTCTTTGCATATACCTGCCACCAAAATCGAGTGCAAATGCATGGATCACTTCGTCCGGGATCATATGCTACAACCGCAGAATACCTACAAAGCTACAGCTCCGTGCTGCTCCTGCTGCTTGCTGGCTACGAGAATCACAATTTACAGCGAGGGTAACGCCAAGGTCGCTGCCGACGCCATTTTTGTTTCCTCTGTTTGCATCATGGTCTGGATCAACTTGTCATTTTTCTCCTCGAGCGTAGTCACTTGACGCAGACCGACAGAAATATACAGGGTTTGCTAAAAAAATCCTCTGTTAAAGAAAATCTTACCAGTCGCTAATTACGGTGATGCTGTTTAAGTTTACGTCAAGTTTCTGCAAAGCTCGCGTTATTGATCCCATGTTGCCATGCGTGGACAGACTGGTGAAAACGGTGAAAAGTAGTGCAAATTCAAAACGTTCAAACTCGCAACAATTCTCGAATGTCGAAGCTCGCGCAGATCCGCAGCCAGAAACATATGTTCAGATGCACGCGGATGACATTTTTTTCTTTCTTTCTCTAATACTCTCCTCTGCTCCCGCACGCGCTGAATGAGAACACCGTCAATTGCGGAAGCATGTTCCCACACCAATTAAAACTGGTCGTTTAGCATTGTAGCGTAAAAGTGCACATAATTCAAACCCTTACGTACCAAATGTTTTCGAGGGTTCTTTCCGAATAAAAAAAAAACATTCTCACGGTCGGAATATTTTAGTTTCGGTTTCGATTTCTTGCAAATGTTGCATTGGAGTACAATACGAGGGTCAAGAACCACACTGGCTGCAAACTGGCTGCACCTCGCCCACTAAATGTCACACACTTGACTTATACACATCTGAAACTGAAGCGGCTCGGAAAGGTGGCTTATTTATTACTTGCCAACTGTGTGACCTGCAATGGAGTCACTTGTGTGACGCCATTCATTCAGTGCGTCAACAACGTGATGGGAATTAGATCACTGCACGTGCTCGGGCCTACCCGAAAACCCGAGCCCGGCCCGTGGGCTGGGCCGGGTAAAGTAGTTTTCACGGCGGGCCCGGGCCGGGCTCGGGTCTGAAGCTCCGGGCTTAGGGCCGGGCCCGGGTTTGAGGTGGCGGGCTCGGGTCGGGCCGGGCTTGGACTTTGCTCAGTTCTTAAAGGGGCACTAAATGGAAACAATGAATCGGTTTAGACTGATAAAGTATACTCTGAGAACTCGAATGTAGTTAATTTCACCATAATAAGTTTATTCAGGAGAAAATCAAGGTCAAAGTTCTATTTTACAGCGAAAGCTGTTATGAGATCATTTCACCGGCCGTTTTTTGGCGCCGTAGTTGTCCGCCGCCGCAACCGCCGGTGTCCGTAACCAGTAACGCTCGAAATAAGAAAAAAAAACGAAATAAGAAAAAAATTCCAGGATGGAATGAGGTTGGAACCTGGGCCCTCTGCGTGGGAGCCCAGTATTCAACCTCTGAGCCATGCCGGTTTTTTTTTTTTTTATTGCCTGCTTTTGACAAGAAACAAACAAAAACAAGAAGAAACGCTATTTACAATACAAACACTGCTTGCGTAAAAAGGGAGAGGGATCGACAGGAAAAAAAAGGAAAGGCCATACTGGGACTAATGAGGACGCTCTAAACCTCCTTCATTTGCAAAAGAAGCTCTACACGATCTAACCAATCAGGAACATCTTCAAGAAGTTTTTGTTCTTCAACAAAACGGGTTACGCTTTCTTTGAAGTATTGACGCGCCGGACGGGCGTCCGCATCAGCGTACCGTATGGCCATCCTGCACTTCCATATACTGTGGAGTGTAATCAACATTATCAGATCAAAAGGTGTCCCGTCATCACTTTCAACAGAGAGATATCAAATTCCAGGGGGGTCTAAGGGGAAATCTTTTTTGATGGTACGCTGCAGTACGTCCCATAAAAACACAGCGTCCCAGCAGTCGAGGAACATGTGGTCTATTGTTTCTACTTTTCTGCATATTAAGCAATCGGTTCCCCATGGCACAAACATGCCTTTTCCCTCCAGCCAAGGTTTGACAGGAAGTGTACCTGAATGTAGTTGAAAGAAGAATGTTTTCATTCCTGCAGGTACCAACATTCTTTTGACCCTTTTTAGTACATTTCTCCATCGACCCGCAGGGTACATGGTTCTATACAGCGGTACAGGTAGTACAACGTCACAAAGGTCTTTGTAATATTTTTTCCGTGTCACAGTGGAAAGATAATCGAGAGAAAAGCGAGCGGACAAAAAATCACTAGCTAAAACTACTTCTTTTAAAAATCCATGTAAGCTTCCAGGCAAATATTTCGTGGATACAACAATGTTCGGCAACCGTTTGCACAGGCGAAGCTGGCACACAGTGCGCAGAAAAGGGTCCTGTACATTGCGTAAGAACAGAAAGCGATTTACAACCTGGCGCAAAAAGAGGTGTGTCAATCCCAGCCCCCCATTTCTGACTCGCAAGAACAAATTAGTCCGACTTGTCCTTTCCCATGTTGACCCCCACACAAACACTGCAAGAACACGGTGAAATTTTTGGATGTTAATTCTCGAGCAGTGAAGAACCTGAAGCACATACCAAATCTTACTGACCAAAAATAAGTTACATACAGTTGCTCTAGAAAATATTGACCATTTCCATCCATTCCATTTGTTCGTCCGATCACGCAACTCAGCAGCCTGTTCCTGCCAGTATGGGTCACTGTCCTTGTAGTGATGTAAGGGCGCCCCGAGATATTTCACGGGTTTGTTAACGAAAGGGATATTAGCAAAAATTTCAGGGTTCGCGGACCATTCACCATGCCAGAAACCTATGCACTTTCCCCAGTTCACCGTACTTCCGGCTGCAGAACAGTATTGCTTAACCTTTTCTACCGCATGTGTAATGCTCTCATAGTCAGTGCAAAGAATGGCGATGTCATCTGCATAGGCGAGAAGCCGCACTTCGACCTCATGCAGTTTAAATCCACGTATACATTCACTGTTTATAACGCTGAGACAAAATGGTTCAATATATAAACAAAACAACAGCGGAGATAAGGGGCACCCTTGACGCACAGATCTCTGCACACTGATGGGCGCACCGGCAACCTTATTGACAATCAGTTGTGTTGAGCAATCGCGGTACGCCATAGCCACTCCGTCTCTAATTACTTTTCCTACATTGACATAATCTAGAAGACAGAGAAGTATTTCATGAGGGACCTTGTCAAAGGCCTTTTCTAAATCGATTTGCAGCATTGCCACCGCGGTTTCCATTACGTCGCAGCACTCTAGTACACTGCGTGCTGTATGTATATTCGTGAATATTGATCGACCTTTAATGCCACATGTTTGATGCGGCCCTACTAATTCTTTAATGACAGTTTGGAGACGTTTCGCTAGAATTCTCATAAAAATTTTATAATCACAGTTTGTTAAACATATGGGGCGGTATGCTGTCACTCTACGGAGGACCATCGGGTCTTCTGATTTTGGAATTAGAATAGTGTGCGATCCTGAAAACGACGGTGGCAAGCAGTTAAGGCCAAAAGCTTCATTGTAAACTTCCGCTAAAACTGGAGCAATAGCATGCTTAAATGTTTTGTAAAACTCTGCCGTTAATCCATCCGGCCCAGGCGATTTCCAAGCATTCATTTTTTCTATTGAGTACTTAACTTCTTCTACAGAGATTTGATGTTCTAAGACTGCCTTAGTTTCATCGCTAACTCTCGGCATCATGTGCAAAAACTCTTTTTCATATCGCGCCATTTCTACAGTAGAACTTGCGAACAATCCACGATAGTGTTCATAGAAGGCATTCCCGATTTGATCGGCTTCCTCTGTGACTTCACCCTGAATTTCGATTTCTGTAATCTGATTGCGTCGCGCATGCCACTTTTCTACGCCCAGTGCTCTCTTTGTCGGCGTTTCACCAGCCATTATGCGTTCCATTCTTCCCCGCACAAGTGCACCACGATATCTGCTTATGTCAAACTGCTCCAGCTTTCGTTTCACTACACGGATGTCATCAGCAAACATGCCTGGTCTTTCATTCTCTTCGATTAACAATTTTTGCAAGTTAGCCTTGAGGAGTGATTCTTCTTCTCTTGCCTTTCGATTTATGGCGGTCGAACGCTCCAATGCTTTCAATTTAATTTCTTGTTTAAACAATTCCCACTTTTCTCCCCACCTTTTTGGTCTATCACTTTCCATTTTTTCAAAGCTGTTTTCGACATCCGCAGAAAAGATGTCGTCATTTAACAATTTAGAATTTAATTTCCATTGGTGCCAGTCAAACTTTTTTCCTTTGCGGCCATTAATGAAGAAACTGACTAAGCAGTGATCGCTAAATGACACGCACTCCACACGATACTCTTGACACAGGGGTATGAGCCTCGGGCCCAACATAGGCTCTATCCAAGCGGGCGTGGCTGCTCCCCTGGAAATGAGTGAAACGGGGTGTGCGCCCACCACCAAGACAATCAGCAACGTCTACCAAGTTGCTCAACTCCAATATCTCACTGAGAACGGCCGTACTAGCGTCTCTGAAGGGCCGTTTACTTGATTTATCTTGTGCTGACAATACACAATTAAAGTCCCCTAATAGTATAACTCGTTTTTCACTAACACAATGTTGTCTGATTTGATCAAAAAATTCGCGCCTTTCTTCTGCACTAGTGGGAGCGTAAACGCAGATAACTCGCCACTCAAGCGACGCTAACACAAAATCACATACCACGATCCGTCCTGGCACACTGGTGGTCACTGCCTGCAGTTTAACATTTAGTGCCTGCCGTACAAATAACACGCACCCAGCCGATGTGCCAACTGCATGATTAACTAAAGCATGATACCGAGCTAGAAACGGCCGCACCATGCTCTCGGCCTCCGCTTTACCAGCAACCTTAGTTTCTTGAACCGCTATTAAATCTAGTTCATATTCACTGACCAATCGGTACAACTGATTCTGTTTTCTTTTTGCAGCTAGCCCTCTAACGTTTATAGTAGCTACACGAAGCGTCTTATTAAAATTCATGGCTGATTAAAAAAGGGGAGGCCGGGAGCAAGACGCTTACCTTACAAAACAACAAGGCAGTCAGCGTCCAGTTGAGCGGAACATCAGGTATGCGGCGGCGTCTCATCCGCCGCACTCCGTTCGGCCTCGACCGAGATGTTCGGCCGTGGTCGATAACGAAGCCTTCGCGTCGTCGCTGTCTTCGCCGGTGGTTCGCCGCCTATGGCGTCGTCAAAAGCATCATGCGCGTCGCAATTGTCCTCCCGAGATCTCTTCACGACAGCACTAGGAGTCGCAGACCCCGATTACGTCCATAGATAGCGTCTCGTGGGAACTTGTCATCCTCTCTTCTGAACTTGCGCTGCCCGCTGCCTCCGTGGTCGTGGGAACGCGCGAAGCGTCGCCGCCACTGGGAGAACTTTCGCCCATGGTCTCCTTACTGACGATCTGCTCACCTTCATCCGAGGGAGGGCTTAGTTTTGTCATTGTCGAAACGTTGTTACCGGTCCCTCGCGCTGTTTCCTCTGCGTCAGCCTCGTCCATCATGTGTTCTGCGAGGTCATCGTTTTTAGCAGGCGCTGTCACGGCGGCGTATGATGCGACTGAATTAGCTGCACTGCGCCTCATCGTGGCCGAAACGGCGACACAGGTTGCAACGTGGCACTTGACAGTCTCGACGTATGTGGCCTGTATTCTTGCATCGTAGACACAAAGGCGCCCTGCCCGGCACGACAACCAAGGCCATCTCACCCGCGATCTTCAGCTGATGCGGAATATCATCAATTTTAACGCCGCTTTTCAGCTTCAGCGACGCGGTCCTCGTCGTGGACGCTTTCTCAGTGACGCCATATGCACGCCATTTTTCCCGCGTGACTTCGGTCACCCTTCCATAAGGCAAAAATGCAACGCGCACATCTTCATCAGAGACGCCGTGCAGCACCCAATGAATCTTGATGCGCAGGCCCTGGTTGTCGGGGTCGATGAGCAGACATGGGCGGTCTTTCACTTTTACATCCTTAGCAGCCAGGAGCTTACTCGTTGCCTCGGCAGTTTTCAGCGTAACAGCCCACACGTGGTTCATCTGGTAAGCCCCCAACGCAACAACGTCGGGGAGCGCACCAAGTTTAGCGAGCGTGTCCCTGTAGTCTTCGATGCGAAAAGGTCTGGCCCTCGGGTCACCATGCATAAACACCGTGTTGGCTACGATGCGTCCTGTCGGCAGAGAAGGCAAAATCACCTGATAATCTTCACCCTTTGCTGAAGAAATCCTGTTACCGCGACCCGCCTGGGCCGCCAACACCGCTCCAACGGAGCAAGACATCCCGCGTCCGATGCGCTCGAGAGCCGGAGGTGGAACGCCTCTGCTTGGAGCTGCACCGAAAGTAACTTTCATGCTTCCCAAAAATACGCGTCCTGTATACAAGTGTCACAGTACGAGATGTAATATGGCAGTAATATTGCGTGGTACAAGCGTACATTGCCATTGGGCGTCACACCACGTCAATATCATAACGACTTGATGGTTTAAAGACAGCCACCCATTACAAAAGGCACACACATTACTGCGCGTATTCCCTTAAGACTACGTAGTGGGTGCATCCAAGGAGGTTAAAAAAAAATTGCTGGAGCGGCGATTATTGCGCAAGACTGAAGCCGTGCCCACCAAAAGATGGCGGCTGCGGCCGCCATCTTAGTAGGGGCATGATAAATCATCGGCTTTTGGCGAAGGAAAGCGAGCGTTTTCCACGCACGCCAGAAGAGTTTGATATGGCGAATTTTACGGGTCAGATACTGCTCCAAGCGTGTCTTTGTGTTACTAGTTTTCATCAGTAAGCCTCAAAAAAGTCATGGCAAATTCTATTGGAGATCATTCGCCAATACTCCACTCGACGGGTTACTTTTGTCGGCACCAACTATCTTTTATTTTATAATTAACGTAATATTTATACTAACAAATCAAAGCCATTTAATCTCTTAGTAGGCACCACCACAAAAGAGCATGTTTCCGAGCTCTTTGGTGGGCAAAAGCTGGCTTCACTTGTGCTGGCAAGGCGTTGCGAGAGCTTCCACTCCAGAATTTTTTTTAAACCTCCTTGGGTGCATCGCAGCTTCGGAAAAGGTTCTCGCGCATAATTGCTCCTGGTTTAAAGCATGCTACCCATTACATAAAGCACACACCTTATTGCGCGCATTCTGTTAAACACTCGTAGTGTTCGAAGTGCGCACTAGGGGCAGGATATTGCTATCGCGTTCAACTCTTAAAGGCGAAGCTTAAGCGTCCCCCAATTTTTTATTGCATGAACGCTTTCTCGCTCATTCGGTCTTTTGATTCTCGCTGAGTCTTAATTACTAAGCGAGCTTTAGTTCTGTATAGGTCAGTTACAAAATTATTGTTCACTGGTGTCGCTAGTGTGTTGCTTGTGTTCGGCGTTAACGTTTGTTAGCTCTGGGGACACTTGGGGAAAATTGTGGCGTGTCCTTGATCTAGCGCTCTATGGTGTGTCACATAATATGGCCGCCTACAGTAAAAACCATAGTCCTATTCTATTCTCTGCGAGTGCGCGATGTGTTAATCTCCACATCGTTAAATTGTGATCGTGGAATCCAAGCACTTCCGCAAAGACCTATTCTGCTCTTTTTCGAAGCAAAAACATTTATCATCTTGTTGCGGGTTATTAAAATACTAAATCAACACAGCCAGCGTTCTCTTTTATCTCCTATATCTATATCTTATATCTCCTAGAGGAGTCGAGGCTGTGGTCTAAGTGGATAATCAGAAGCGCAGTGGCTACGCCAACGAAATACAGAATTGTATATTGCGAGACGCGTCATGTGTTTTAGCTTCCGGAGTTAATACAATACGTTTCGTCACTTGTATGCACATCTCCAGCTCGGAATTTTCAAGTCAAAGCAGGAAGTTACTAGACAACGCCAGTGCTCCACCGATCGAAGGCGTAAATAGGATTCATTTCATTAACGAGATATCTAACTCTTTCATGCGTATTTTGGTAAGGACGGCGGCGGTGAAACTTAATATGGTGCGAAGAATCGCTACTACTCGATACGCTAGTAGTAGCAGACGCTACTATGCGAACATTCTGTTTGAAGGAAACTTACAAATCATTCAACAATACGGGTGTTAACAGGCTATGAAGAACACTGCAGTATGCATAACAGGGTTGGCCGGTGCACTCTTATAGCGAATCTTATATGAGTTACAGACTTCGGTGACGGCGGCATGGTTCGAGAAAGAACCCGGTTCCGGGAAGTGTACAGAAGTGCGGGTGTACACAGGCCCTCGAAGCTGCCCTGGTCGCATACGTACTTGCATGCGCCGTTTTCGAATGACTGATGCTTTCTTGATCATGGGCTTGTGGGCGATCGGCCGTTTCTGATACGTAAACTGATCTTTCATCGAGGTCACTTGTGATTTCACTTCGCCACACTTCGTTGTTGCATTTCACTGTTGCGCTTGATTGTTTCACCCAAGGCTGTCGCTGTTGCCTGTAGCAACGGCAGCATTACGATGCTAAGTACGTGGGTGAAGGTCCCATTCCCTCCATGGAGAAAGGGAAAAAAAAAGCCGGCAGATCCCACGCATTGTGGGAATCGATGTAATGCGAAGCAGCCAGCAAACAGTTGCATACATCGTTTGTATGTCATTGAGGAAAATGCGTGCCATGGTTTTCATGTTAGCTCCTATTATTCATGTTCGTCACACAGTAACGTCGCGCAATACCAAGTTCGGGGTCGATCAAGCTAGAGAAACGGCCGCCAGCACCCCATGAGCGTGGCACGCAAGTCATGCGTACATGACATGCGTGTCATGATTTTCATGTTAACTCGTGTTTTATGTTCGTCACAAAGTCACGTCGCGCAAAACCAATTCCCGGGTAGATCAGCTAGCGAAACGGCCGCCAGCGCACCATGATCGTGGCACGTAAGTCATGCTGTACATGACATGCGTGTCATTTTTTCATGTTAACTCGTGTTATTATGTTCGTCACGTAGTCACGTTGCGCAATACCAATTTCGGGGTAAATCAAGCTAGCGAAACGGCCGCCAGCGCCCCATGACCGTGGCACGCAGTCATGCTGTACATGACATGCGTGTGATGATTTTCATGTTAACTCGTGTTATTTATGTTCGGTCACACAGTCACGGTCACAAGATACCAATTTTGGTTATATAAATCTAGCGAAACCGCCGCCAGCGCCCCATGAGCGTGGCACGTAAGTCATGCTGTACATGACATGCGTGTCATTATTTTCATGTTAACTCGTGTTAATATGTTCGTCACATAGTCACGTCGCGCAATACCAATTTCGGGGTAAATCAAGCTAGCGAAACGGCCGCCAGCGCCCCATGAGCGTGGCACGTAAGTCATGCTGTACGTGACATGCGTGTCATGATTTTCATGTTAACTCGTGTTTTATGTTCGCCACACAGTCACGAGTCGCGCAATACCAATTTCGGGGTAGAGCAAGCTAGCGAAACTGCCGCCAGCGCCCTATGAGCGTGCCACGTAAGTCATGCTGTACATGACATGCGCGTCAGATTTTCATGTTATCTCGTGTTATTTATGTTCGTTACACGGTAATGTCGCAAGATACCAATTTTGGTGTATATAAAGCTAGCGAACGGCCGCCAGCGCACCATGAGCGTGGCACGTAATTCATGCTGTGCATGACATGCGTGTCATGATTTTCATGTTAACTCGTGTTATTTATGTTCGTCACACAGTCACGTTACAAGATACCAATTTGGTGTTATTCAAACTAGCGAAACGGCCGCCAGCGCACCATGAGCGTAGCATGTAAATCATGCTGTACATGACATGCGTGTCATGATTTTCATGTTGTGACTTGTCATTTATGTTCGTCATACAGTCATGTTACGCCATACCAATTTTGGTGCACATTCGATTGACCAAGCGACCAGGAGAGCACAAAGTCGTAGGCGGCTAGATAGATAGATAGATAGATAGATAGATAGATAGATAGATAGATAGATAGATAGATAGATGATAGAGATAGATGATAGATAGTAGATACGCTCAAAGTCGCAGAAGTTCGCTAAGAAATGCTTCGCATTTAAAAGGTTAGGAGGGAGCATTGTGCAGTAGAAAGAAAGACAAAAGAAGAAAAAAGAAAGAAAAAAGAAATAAAGAAAGAAAGAAAAAAAAGAACGAAAAAATTGGCCGCGTATCTGCGTGCTTGGCTGCAAATGTCGTGTAAGACGATAGAAGAGGCCTGTGTAGATATGGACGCCATCTGGCAATACGTCGGGAAACTGAGTGCTGTTTGCGTGCTGGTAGTCCCGGCGCAGCAGCAGCGAAGACCGCGGTGACCAACGCGACCGGCGGGGACGCCAGCCACCCGAAAACGCGGTTTGGCGCGAAGCGCTGAAGCAAACGTCCGCACTCAACGAGTATCTCCACACACTCTTTTATTTACACGTCGCCTGAGTAAAACAGGAACGCCAGAGCGGCGCCACAACCGGCAGCCTGAAGGCCGCCCACAACGCTGCTTTTTCATTTTTAAATATTTTTTTTTCACCTTCTTGGCCTTCTCAAAACTAAAGTTTTTCAACACCAACCCATGGCTTCGTACAGTGCAATACAGAACCGAAACCGAAACACAACAATGAGCTCGTGCGAAGGGCACGGAGGAAGGCAAATTTCAGCGCAGTCGCATTTTCAGCTTTGTTGAAACAGCGCTCACTAGACGACGACGAAGTAAAAGAAGGCACAGGACAGGCGCTGCCTGTCCTGTGCCTTCTTTTACTTCGTCGTCGTCTAGTGAGCGCTGTTTCAACAAAGATGAAACGCATACCAACTCGCTCAAGCTTCCATTCTTATGCATTTTCAGCGCAGCTTAAGAAACTAGGATCCTTAAAATTACGTATGTATGCATTTTCTATTAAAGGAACACGCCACCTAATACTTACCTAGTGATGTTGCACCTCAGATATGCATGATATTACTTTTTGATCGACAAACGTTCACAAGTATGAACAGCCATACCAGTTCAAGACGGCTGGCCCTTGGGCAAGTGGTTCAACTTTGGCCGAGTGGCTGAATCGAGGGACGTGCCGACAAACAGAAAGACAGACAGGCAGACCAAATTTCTGCGTTTAAGTTCCCCAAGAAAGACTATCGTCTTTAAAAAACACCAGGCCTGCGCTGATACCGCAGCACAGTCACAGCGAAAGCTAGAAGAGCGCCGTTTCTAGAGCCCAAAAAATCACAATATTTGTGATGTTGGGAAGCACCTACTAAGCCATTATTCGTCATTCTGCGGAGAAGCGAGGCACCAGCTACACGTCGCTAAGGCATTATGTGCACTTTGTTGACGCGACGACTGATGACGATGAAGAATTATGGCTAAGCCCTTTGTAATGGGTTAGAATTTTTAAACGGCCCACCAGTTTATGTAATTTGCATTGGGTGACGTCCGGCCGCTATTTCCCTTCCCATCATGCGGTATAACATACGGTGACGTGGGGAGAGAGATGGGGGGGGGCGAAGAACTTTACTGAGACCCGAGGAAATGGATCATGCGCTTATGGGCTTCCTTGGCAACCAATACAAGTGCACTTGCGAAGAACCCACTACGCTAGAAATCATTGCAATTTTACTGAGACCCCGAGGAAATGGATCATCGCTTATGGGCTTCCTTGGCAACCAATACAAGTGCGCTTGCGAGGAAACCACTACGCTATAAATCATTGTAATTTTTGAGATGTAGGGCAGCAGGCACTGTGCCATTTTCGTCATTCTACGGAGAGCCGTGGTACCTGCTAAACCCATATAAGGCGTTAGCGCACTTTGTTGATGCTGTGCCTGATGACGATGAAGAATTATGCAGAACCCTTTTGTAATGGGTTGGAAGCATTCAACAACCTACTCGTTGCGCAATTCGCATTGTGTGACGCCTGGTTACAGAATTCGCGGTGTGCGACGCTTCGTGCTTATTTTACTCTTCTACCACGCTATATTTCATATGCTAATGTGGTTCCTTCCCGACATGAAGCCTGTATAGGACCTTTTTGCAAAGCAGTTTCAAGCAGCGGCATGGCTCAGAGGTTGAATACTGGCTCCCACGCAGAGGGCCCGGGTTCGAACCTCGTTCCATCCTGGAATTTTTTTCTTATTTCGTTTTTAAAGACGATAGTCTTTCTTGGGGAACTTAAACGCAGAAATTTTGGTCTGTCTGTCTGACTTTCTGTTTGTCGGAACGTCCCTCGATTCAGCCACTCGGCCAAAGTTGAACCACTTGCCCAAGGGCCAGCCGTCTTGAACTGGTATGGCTGTTCATACTTGTGAACGTTGTCGATCAAAAAGTAAATATCATGCATATCTGAGGTGCAACATCACTAGGTAAGTATTAGGTGGCGTGTTCCTTTAATCGAAAATGCATACATACGGTAATTTTAAGGATCCTAGTTTCTTAAGCTGCGCTGAAAATGCATAAGAATGGAAGCTTGAGCGAGTTGGTATGCGTTCATCTTTGTTGAAAACAGCGCACAAGGTGTTCTTTCTAATAAGGTGCACCAATATCGTGACTTCAGGCAACCTTGCGTGTTTTAGATAACTCACTCTACCATGCCATAAGAATGTGTCGCTCGTTTTTAGGTAAAAAACATGAATAACGTTCCAGGAATCCTTTTTCAGAGACTGTGACATCTGTGCTTAGAAAATAAACAATGTTTATTTAAAAAAAACGATTAATATTTATGTTTCAGCGGGCCCAGTACTTATATTCGCCGAGAAAGTGGGCCACGGAATACTCGAGTGGAGATTGCCTCAGTACTACTTTGCTTCTGCTGTTCCTGTGGTCAAATCTTCCTATAAGCTTCATAGTTTGGGTATCTTTGGTTGACCACAGCTTCTTTTTCCTTGTTCAAAGTCGGCAACGATAGCCTCGTTATTCATAACTTAATCGAGGCGGACGCTAACGAGCGAAAAGTGCTTAAATTTTCCCGCATCCTTTTATGCGCAATATAAAGCCAACAAGCGTTTCTCCTGAAAAAAAATGGGCCTCAATCATGAACAGTGAGTCAGTGCCTGGCAGTTTGTACAATTCCCGTGATGTATGTCATGTGTTTCATTTCTCTAATACTTTACGCATAGTTTATTATGCTAATATTATCTGGTTTATTAGTGCAGAAATACTATATACCATATCGTGGTAATCATTGTTCATTGTTGTACTTTCGTCGCTCTCCTCTAAAACGGGGCCATGAACCACGTCAAGCCTTCCTGCGCTTTTTTTTGCACGCCCCCCCCCCCCCCCCACGCACACACACCAGTTGTGTGGTGAAGAGAAGTTTGATATCATTTGTACAGACCGACCCTCGAAAAGCGTCGCCCTCCGAACAGACTGACATTTCCCAAAGAGTCAGGGCTACGGATATTCTTGCAGACGTCTAGGAGTAAATTTTTATACTATTACCACAAAGAAAAGAAAGATAAGAAAGAAAGAAAGAAAGAGAAAGAAAGAAAGAAGGAAAGAAAGAAAGAAAGAAAGAAAGAAAGAAAGAAAGAAAGAAAGAAAGAAAGAAGGGAAAGTCTAGGTGAGGCACGCATGCCCCAAACTTCGCTTGCCCCATTTTCCCCGCAAGGCAAATGCTCCTGAAATTGTCTTTTTTCTTGTTGCGTCCATTGTGTCTCCCATCCGTCGTTCCACTTGCATCTTTCCCGGCAATTTCCTCTTGTGTCGTCATTCTCACACTCGCTTCCTTCTGTACTTCTTCGACCGTGGATACCACGAAATGGCAATCTACCTCCAAATGGAGACAGATCGCGTCTCGCGTTCATGCTAGCTCAATTCATGTTCTCGTGCGGTTCCCTCTTACTCGGTTGTTGCCATCGACCGTGTACGACCAACGTCCTCTCTCGGCCACCTACACATCGAGGTCTGCGCTGACAGCAGCCTGCTGTCCCACCGTGGGTTATCGCCCGCAGTTCCCTGACCGCCCTCACAGTGTTTTGGTTCCTGATTGATCTGCCCCTTCCTGCTACTTATGGGCGCAAGGACGTAAACCACTATGCCGATGGCGCGAAGGCAGCTTCCAGACTTCCACATCGTATTTTATCCGAGATGACAATATATACATGTATTAATTAGCACGTGGTTAAACGCAGCTCATACCAGCACTGCAATTACAGAAATAGGACAACCGGCGAATTATAAGGATTTATCTAAACTGGACACTTTGCGTTGTTCAAAGGCTTTGCACCAATATGTCGAGACAAATATGACTAAATGAATGATATTATAATGAAGAAATACAAGTTTTCTCTACACCGAAAAAAGAAGTGTTCATCATAAAAATAACAACGACTCATCACCGTGATTTATTTACTTCAATAAGCACTGCCGCCGCAGTGTATTTCACTACATGTGCTTGCAACGCCTCCTACAAAACAAAATATTTATTTAGATGAACAATGCTGAAAATTCTGGTTGCTTCCACGTAACTACGTATACTGCTATCATTTTGAGAACCAGTTATATTTTATTTTCTGTCTCCTAAACATTGATATTGCAAGAAATCTCAATGGCGAAAGCAGTTCTCGTGTTAGAACGTGATGCGATAATGAAAAAAAACAGGAAATGCCGGAATAAATGTTTTAACAAACTATGCTTATCATATCAAATCTAACCTTGACACGAAGTGCTAAGCTATTCGTAAAAAAATAGAAATAACAAGACTTCAGTCTCTGCGTGGTAATAAGCGCGGTTGAAATCGATAATCGCAGAATTAATCAACACTGATACAGGGACACTCAAGAACTGATAGTGTAGCACAGGTTTGTTGTTCCCACACTCTATATTTTAACTTTACAGTCAGCCCCTTCATGGGTGTCGAGCGTGCTGACGCACGTCAAGTCCAGTGGTGCTGCCCCATGAGTGTTCTACTCACACACGATCTACTTTATGACTTTTGATAAGAAGGTTTACGGCGAACTATTGCGTATTAAAAATCGCAGCATAATAGATAACCTTAGTCCTTGCAATAAGGATCTCCGTTAGAAGCAGCCATGACCCTAATATGCATCATGGTGAGGCAGCCGAGATACAAGCGACCTTTAATTTGAAAGAAGTGGGGATGTTCCCGCTATCCTTGTACACCTATAGACAATTTTTCGCAGCGGTGCACGGGCGCTGCCATGTTTTATCACGTGATCGCAACTGGCCTTCCCCCAGGCAGTAGCCCCAGCCAACGCATTGGGCCAGTGAAGTGGCCTTGGCCGTACCACACAAGCTGGTTGCAGCAGGCTGTAAGCAAGTGACATGATGCGCGACAAAACATAGTTTCACATGTAACAGCCTCATAGTTGATAACGTTGAGACATTTGCGTTTGTTTGGTACGTAGTACGCCATAGCGATAAGTGATACGGTTAATCAACTTCGCGTTTATGGTGTATGCCTTTAATCGTTGCAATAACAGCCACCAGTAGCTGGGGTTACAAGCCAACATGGCAGCACCCATGCAGACGCGACTGCCTGCTTCGATCCTAACTCACGCTTGCTACTCGCCCACTATCCCGACAGCAATAAATAAATGGCGAAATAAAGCTATTGCTTTGTGTCTTCTCCCGCTGTGGACAAAGCATCAGGTATGTTCCGTGTTTATTATTGAGATCACCTGTGTTTGTTTAGCCACGCCAACTAAGCCTTGTCTTCGAGAATATGAGAATGATTATTTGAAACTCTGCAAATTACCGACGTATACATTGCTCTCGAAGCTTCAGCACGGAAATATAAAGCACGTAAATGTGTAGGTTTCGAACTTACGGGCCCCATAGCGCAGGATAACGACGTGAAAACTTCGAGGCGGAAGGAAACTGCATCCACAGGTGCCGCCATGTTGGCTTTTCCGGCGCTACCGTCTGCTCGCTTTTACTCGCGTGCGCGCAGACGCTATGGGGACGCCGAGCAGACGACGCGACGCGGATGGAGACATACTGAGCAGCGCTGCCAAAGGCCACGGCCGGGACACGGCCACGGTGTGGTGGCGCCATCTAGTTTTTGATGGAACAAATCAGCAGTGGAAAGTCGTCTATAGCTGCGACATGAAGCCATCATGACTGAAGTGTAAGACCTCAGTGGGCTATTTGTGTCTATGCGACATATTAATAACCGAACAGCCGCCGCAGCGTGGCTGCATGAAAGAGGAGCAAGAGGACGTCGCTTTTGGTTGTTCCTGAACTGGCGCCATCTTGTCCACCCTGCGCTATGCATTGTAAATCGTTGATTAAACAAGCTACCCGTAACATTATTGGTGGAGGTGAAAAGATTAAAAAATCAGATGGAGCTTTGTGGTGTTTCTGGCATCGTACTTTTACCTATGTAGTACATAAAAAAACGATCCTTAAATAGCCGCAAAGCACACGCAGCTCCGGATATGATGCTTAGGCCCTTTAAAGATCAAATATGAGGTTTCTCGGTTTTTGAGGGTAAACAGGCACCCCATGACTCAGCAAACATTCCGCGCTGGTTGTGTTCATTTTCGAGGCTGTGCGTCGTGGTCGTGTCATGCGGTTCTAAACAATACGTACACGTTATTACGGAGCATGTTGCCACAGCGTAAACACCACGGACGACGATGGTATGTTCTGACTTGCGTGACGCGGTATTCCTCACACAACGGAACTGAAGAGCGAAACCATGCGACAAGAGGGACCGCGAATGTCTGCACCAGCTTATGCGGAAGCGTGCCCCGTAGTATATGCAGCGAATAATGATGTGATGAGATGAGAGGAAAATATCCGAGGACAAATACAGACAAAGCATATCACACGAATGACCCAGACGCGTGAGTCTTCCTCTCTTACATTGCGTACGCGCGTCCACTGGGTACGTCATTGACATAAAGCGGCTGGATACCGTGTTCGTTTGGGATTCCATTCTTTCATGCGCCGTCACCGAGCTAAATTACATCTCCTGTTACTTTTCTCTTTCTTTGTCCTAAAAACCAATTAGACGCTTCCATGGCGCTCTTCTACATCGTCTCACCTCACACACCAAACAATCATAAATCATTATCATCGTAATTAGTAAAAACCACTACCCAGCACCTGCTTGGGCAGGATGCCTTAGGGAACAAATGAACATACGTGTTTCTCGAGGGAATGAATCATTTTTGCATAAAACGAACGTAGTCTACTTCATATTGCATGGAACCGTGGGAGAAATGCAGTGGTGTTGGATAATTATAACGAAGCATTCGCCCTCAGCAATATTGCGCGCTAAGATGCACCGAAGGCTCCTGAGGATTGGCGCAAAGGTTGCTTTGTGCTTATTTGCAACTGAAACGAGGAACCTGCTTTCCGAGTTAAGTCCTGCGTATTTGTCGGGAAGCGGCAAAAATAACGCTAAAAAAATTCCTCACATAGTTATTAGCCTGCCGGCTTTCTCGCTCGAACAATAACGCTGAGCGGTAATGTACGGAAAGGCAATTTCGCTGTGCCGCCTGTTCGGGAAAGGAACTTCCCACGACTTCATAATTATCACTTCCGGGAATAGGAAACAACGAAGTATCAGTAAATAACTTTATCGGGGCCTGACAATGTATGCATAAAAGCAACAATGCACGCGTTTACAAAGATGTTAGTCTGTTACACGCACATACAGGTGCGTCCAATCGAACCTATTGCTGGTTTGTGTAGGTGGCACTTTTTTCTGTCGGCTAGAACACTGTACAGCGCGCTCGAAGTAATCAACGGAATTTCGCTCTTTAATGAGACCTCAGAACATAGTATTTATGGGCGTACACCAGAGGCATAGCCAGAAGTTTTTTCAGTGGGGGGAGGGGGGCATTCAATCACCCTACATGTATTATGTGTGTTCGTACATGTGGCAGTATGTGTGCGCACGTTATACACATGTCACATGTTACAATCCCCCGCCCCCCTGGCTAAGTGACTGGTGCACATTATACAGTAACCTTGGTATCAGTAGGAACTCGTGTACGAGCCTGCATTTTTTAACCGTCAATTGCTATTTGCCTAGTACTTACGGAGCCTGCTATATATAAGGTATAAACGCGCATACACCACTGGGAAAGCGCCGCTGCCGTCTCGTGTTTCTCGATTTAGCGACCGTAGTTCTAGCGTACCTGCTGTATATTAAGTACGCTCCTCTTCCTGAGAACGTAATGGCCTAATTATATCCCTGCGTGAACGCTCTCTAGCCTATTCGGTCTTTTGATTCTCATACGCCTTAAATACTAAGCAAACTTTATCTTTTGTATAGGTCAGCTGGCTACAAGATTATTGTTTACTGATGTCGCCAGTGCATTGCTTGTGTCGGCGTTAAGTTTTGACAGCTCTGGGACACCTGGGGAAAATTGTGGCGTGTACTTGAGCTAGCGCTCTATGTTGTGTCACATAGATGACCGCCGACAGTAAAAAGCCTAAGTCCTGTTCTATTCTGTGCGAGTACGCGCTGTGTTAATGTCCACAGGGTTAACTTGTGATTGCGGAATCCAAGCACTTCCGCAAAGACCTATTCTGCTCTTTTTCGAAGCAAGAACAATATAGCAACTTGTTGGAAGTTAACAAAATACTACATCAACAAAGCCAGCGTCTCTTATATCTCTTAGTCTATTTCCTATACCTGCTAGAGCAGTCGAGGCTGTAGTCTAAGAGGATAATGAGGAAGCATAGTGGCTAAGCCACGAATTAAAGAATTGCATATTGCGAGACGCGTCAAGTGTTCAGCTTCCGGAGTTAATACAACACGTTTCGTCTCTTGTGTGCCAATTCCCAGCTCAGAATTTGCAAGTCCAAGGAGGAAGTTGCCAGACAACGCCAGTGCTCCACTTATCGAAGGCGTAAATAGGATTCACAGTCTGTGCTCAGTGTTTATCCTTCCATGTACTGCCTGCCTCCCGTTATACCAGGCGGTAACAGCTAAGAGCCAGTAAACGTAGTCTGTAGAATACTGTAATTGAGAGAATGCTGAAGGGAAAAGGGCTAACACTTACGAAAGTACAACGAAGGTTGTTAGTTCCACACAGACTGGCGTGCTAATCAGGGAGTCGCGTCGCATTCTGGCGTAGAAACGTCAACATTACAACACGTCCCTCAGCTGGCCCCTTCCGGGTTCTCTGTTTGACTTCTCCACTACAACTCACAACTCTAACTTTTCAGGTCAAGAAATGTGCCTGGATTTTCAGCGCTCGTGTTACGTGGTTCCTTTTTCCGTGTCCTTGCTCTGTTAGTGTTGTGCGTCGGATAGTTTTTTTTTGCACTTTTTCCCTGGTGAATGGCGTACACGAGGTGTGAGTATAGTTAAAAGCAAGACAAAGCTAGACACCTAGAATACATGGTCCCGTGGGAGAATACGAACACACGTCAGTTTACCTCGTTTGTGTGAGTTGTCAACACACACACGCACGTACACACACACACACAGACGCACGCGCGCACGCACATACACACACAAACGCACGCGCACGCAGGCACGCACACACACCACACGTACGCACGCACGCGCGCACGCACGCGCGCACGCACGGGTGTGCGTGAATTGTATCATTTCCGACATTCTATCATTACGAATACTGCGGGCCGGGGTGGAAAAACCTCTACACGAGCTTCACTAGGGCCACGACCCAATATAAATGGCAGGGATAGGCAACGCACAGTACAAGACAAAATACATGTAATACAACAATCATATTGGCAGTTTTAGTACGAATTGAAGAGAGCGTAAACCGTAACGGTACAGTTGGACAGAAAAAGCAAGAAGAGCAAACACTGTGAAACAATAATCTTAGTGATGTGGTTAGTGCCGATCTAATAAACGTAAAAATAGCACAATCTATCTAACGCAAGCGCAAGCTATCTACCACTCAGTGCTTTCCAATCTTTTGCCCTGTCTTTTTTGTCATGTTGTCGACCCCCCTGCGCCATTAGCGTTCCCATTCTTCTGCACATCGGCGCCGTGTCAATCATGTGGCAGCCACACTCAGAGACCCTAAACGATTTGACGTAGTCCTTAGGAGGGCCTGCCGCGTGGTGCTCAGTGTGACGCAAGCATGTGCTACTTCGTCTTGGTATCTTAGTACGCATAGCTTTAAAGGACCCTAATCTTTCCTTTGCCTGGGTAGCAATGAACAAAAAAAAAAGCTCACAGGGACCCCCCGCATCAGCCCCAGTTGCCTCGAAGGCGAAAGCCTTCTCTTTTTCTTCTAAGTCGGTGTGTTGAACCTCCCGCGCCACCCTCCGAAAGCTTTCTGTAGGTGTTATTGCAATGTCTCCAGTATCGGAATATTGTAAGACTTCTGCCCCACACGTTGTTTTGCACTGCCTGCGAGATCTCTCCACATTTGACCAAGCAAGAATGTCTTACGATGACGTCACCATGTGACGTCACAGTGACAACACAGTTTGGTGATCTGTTACGTCATGATGGCGTCATATGGTGACGTCATCACGGGATGATGTTTGGCATCACTCCTGCTGACGCCGACGACGTGAGATGCCGGTCAATTGTCGCGTTTTATGATGCATCTAAGGTCTTTGCCTTAGAAAATGGAGGTCACCCAAATTCTTGACTTAGGTGCCTGGTAGTGGCGCTCGCACCTCAACGTTCACGTGTCCTGCTGTGTTCCTTGGTTAACTGTTTCGTCGCACTGCCGAAGCGGATCTCAGAGGTGACGTAGAAAGAGGTACGTGGTTGAGATCCGCTCAAACCTTGCGCCATCGCCCAGGGGTGGAGCTCTAGGGTCATGGCGGCAGCCTCGGCTTGCCGAACTGCTTGGACTCGGTCATCTGGATCCTAGCTGAGCAGCGCGTTCTCCCACTGCTCTCTATATGCTTTTTTCTGTATGGGTGCTCGAGAGCAAGCGCAGATTATGTGATTGGGGCCCGCCATTTTCTGGCAAATTTGCATTTTTGCATCTAAATCCGAGTAATATTTACGAAATGTCACCTGATTCGTGCCAATGCTTGTTTGTAGAAGGTGGGAGGACGTCACCTCCTGTCTATGAAGCGGAGAGTGCGCCGGGGTACCGGGCACTCCCTAATCTGTAATAGTTGATTGTCTCTAAAGCTGAAATGTTCTTGTTCTGAGTCATCCCTTGCGGGCTGCCTGCTTATTGCTGAGTTTTTTCACCGTACTAAATGTAGAAGGCAAGATTCAAAACAGCTGTCAACGCACGACAATTTCTGGTAGCCTCAGGCAGAAGGCAAACGTTTCGCTGAGCTCAAAGAACTTGCATTGAACGGACATCACTAGTCTTCATAGACTCATGGTGCCGCATAAATCGACGTCCACCCGACGGTACTTGTCCAAAACTGTACGACAAAGTATCTTTACTAGCCAGGACGTCGCATGTCAATGCTTCATCAATCAATTTCCGCGTACTTATGCTAAATTTACGTTGTTTGCTCAACTATTAACACCGTAAGCGATACATGATTCGCAGCATACGCTCTGGAATCTCAAAATCTTCGTCGATTCTTTTGTCAGATACTGTAGGAAAGCACAGTTGCTAGTATGCTTACCATATAATCGAACGCCGTATTAGCTCACAACTTATCTTTACCATATTTTAATGTAGAAAGCTATGAACATTACCTCGTAGCGCGAAGAAACTTACACGCGGGTAGACAAAGCCAGCTTGATTTAACATTTTCTATTGTAATCAAAGATGTGTTAAAAAAAGTAATATAGAATTTCATGAAGTAACCAAGCACCTGCTCACCAGAATTTCTCTCCCCTGACTCTGAAAATATTTAGTGGTATCAGCTTGAACAAGCATTAATGCAAGTCAGTGCTTAGGCAGCTAATGCACATCCTTACGAGAACTGAAATCTGGGGAGTTTGTGAGAATGCATAATAGAGCAGATAGAGCAAAAATACGAAGACACAAGCCAGGAACATATAACCTAGACGAGCGCTACTCAAGGCTAGCGCTCGTCCCATGTATATGTTCCTGGCTTGTGTCTTCGTATTTTTGCGCTACCTGCTCTATTATGTAATACATTCACTAGATGAGACTTCGACTCACACTCCCATATTAACGCGATAGCGTTAGAGAGCTCGTGTCGCAGAAATTCCGCCGTCGGCGTCGGCACCGTTGGTTGTGAGCGAAAAATCGACCGTGAGCGAAAATCGAGAAAGCAGCAAATAAAATAAAGAATAAAAGTTTCGGTCCCATTGAGGATCGAACCCGGGCCGTCCGCGTGGCAAGCAGGTGTCCTACCACAAAGCCACGATGTTACTTGCAGTTGCTTCGAAAAAAAAAACACTATATAAATGCCATGTAGTGGAAGGAGTCTCCTTAACGTATTTTGTTCGACAGTGTCACGACGAAAACGAGCCCATTTGGCGATTTGTAGGCGCATTTGGGAGGTCATCAAACTATGTCGAAAAAGGCCGGGATAGTACAGCCATCGCCGCTAAAAACACACACGAACTTTCAAACAGCGCTAAAATGGACAACTATGTCCATCTAGCGGAAAACATATCAACAAGCAAACAGCAAACGCTAGATAATGTGCTGCCATCTGTGAGACATTGTGAGACTCTTCATGGCCTCCGAGACGGCGAGCGCGCGGCGTGTATCTTGGAGGCCATGCGACTCTTGCTTTAGATCAAAAACCTGTACCATTCGCGCGCGCGCGCGTGTGTGTGCAACAATACACATTAATTAGTAAGCACTTAGTGGTTGAAGTGCGCACTAGGGGCCGGATTTCGCTACTGCGTTCAACCCTTAAAGGCGAAGCTTAAGGGCCCCCCAATTTTTGCCCTCCTTGGCAGATGTTACATCTGCCAGTATCTAATACCGGCGGGAATTACAGACAATCTCTTGGCGATGGTATCTCGGCACTTCCTATTGACAAACAGCCAATCTGCCTGCTTACTGCGTACGTTTTGCGCGGCCATATTGATGGTGGTGTGTGTTGTGAGAGCGAGAAGAAAGGATCGACGTGAGCAGGGCACGTGCTTGCCACTGCTTTGAGCTTGGATGACTCAGCTGTCAGTCAGCTCCGCAGTTTATCTTCATTTAGTACTCGGTCAGGGATAACGCCTGGTCACATCATTTTTCGCTGGAAAGGAATCAGTCGACCGGACACTTTGCGGAGTTAAGTAACGGTGTTATCTACTATACTTGCGGACAACTTCTCTTGGTACGAAGCGAAGGCTGCAGAGCCGAATCGCGCGTATCCTACCGCCAATTAATGTAGCCCCACAACTGCGTCCACATTTTCTGCGTCAAGTTTAAAAAATGGTTAAAAAAAAGACGGGACGCAACGCACACCAATGAGATATTTGTATTCGTTTTTGCACGAGCGAGAAAGTCGGGCCTTTTACCCATACTGTTTCAAACGCTAAGCGGCGTCTGCGTCGAAATGCAACGCCGATTGCGCGCAGCTGTCACTTTACACAGTGGTACAAAACACGCGCCAAACCGGACTACTTCGCGTAGGATTATATCTACAGATGCTCCAGCGCAGTAGCCTTACCTTTATTGCCAAGAAAACTTGTCCGTGACTATAACGTACGGGCTGGGACTTAATGGCACCTACGCACCAGGATTGTGTTTAGAAAAAATTATTATAACAGAGGGTTAGCATCAGTAAAGTTCAGCTTTACCTCCAAACTATGAAGTAGAGTTGCCGTCAAGGTTTGCTCTGTGCGATGATGTACCATAAGGCTCCGAGTTCCAAATATGCTGCGGTATAAAATTTCGTACCAACTTGTACATGCGACTGTAGAAAAACTTACAGCGAAGACGAAGATGCATGTCTTCGATCAAATCACAGTTATCTCTATACTTAAGTCTATGTTTTTCATGAAAAGGAGCAGGGGAGCACTGAAATTACTAAACTTCAAAATACGCAATACACACAGGGCGCCTAGCACGTCACCTTGTAAGCGACTTATTTCTACTGCCAGCGGCATTGCGTTACGGTACGTCATTGCTTCGTGTGAAAACATGCAGGGAGTAAAGCTCGTTCACACCGGCGACTCGCGACCGTTTGCGTCTGGCGGTCAAAAAGATACTCAAAACGACCGATGTTCACACCTGCGTGCGATCTATATGCGTGGCCATATAGAATTCACGTCTGCTCGTATACAGCTCACATTGCCGTTGCCCCATGAAATAGGCTGACGTCCTGTTCCTGCGCATCTGATTGGTTCAGAGGTTTGCGACTGCTGTCGCGCGACAGCAAAATCGAGCGAGCGACTGAGCCAAAGCAGTCGCTTTGCGACCAAAACGGCCATTTGCGACCGTTTGCGACCAGTCGCTTTGCGACTAACTTAGTCGCGCGACCGTTGCTAGTCGCCGGTGTGAACGAGCCTTACAAAATCACCGCCTGGGAACTCTGTACATATGGTTAACCAGCAAATCTAAAACGTGCGGCCCCCGACTATATCACTCGATTAATCCCGGCGATTCATTAAGTTCTTTCTCAACTATTGGTCAAGTCTGCGCAGAAATCTTAATTTCTGTTCGCCGCCTGTGTGTTCCCTTCTTCATCCTTAGTGGACAAGTGGCGAGTATTGGGATTTGCCCAATTGTTGCGGTGCATAATTTTTTACTTGTTTGCTTGTATCCACAAGACTACGGCACATACCCACTCTGGGCATTGGCCAAGACTGCGTAGCCCGCAGACGACTTCTTCATCCTAAGTATTTAGTAGTCGACCAGTGGTGAGTAGTGGGCCTTGCCTAATGTGTGCGTGCACTTACGCACTAGGAGGTTTGATCGTACAGGCTGGACAAATTTCGGTTTCCTCTAGCGATATAACGCTTTGCTCTAAAAGGAAACAGGAGAGGTGGGCGAGATGGAGCCAGAAGCTCTATGTGAGCTCACAAAATGTCGATCGCCCTAAATTTATGTCCCCAAGCTTTTTCAAATACCTAAGACTAACTACTCAGCACTGGCACAATGTAAAGAGGAAATTTCCTTGCATTTAGTACTGAGCGGTCTCTTACCAAGGATGCGGTAAATGGGAGACAGACCGGAAAGCTTAAGATGGTGCAGGCTCTTGCTCATCATTCTCTATTTCGTCTGTTTCCCCCGGCACCAGACGCTCGAAACAGTGCTGTCGGCGTTGGTGTCCACACGGTCAGGCTATTGGAAACAAAATGCGCATCCTCTAATCCTGTAAGTGTGACAGTGCAACCTTCTATTGTTTATACGTTCCCCGTTGCCGAAGATAACGTTTGAATGCCGCATCGTCTGCTCTGTTTATCGAGCAGACGTAGATACCGAATCGCTTGCGCAACCGTGACGCAGCATTTTGCGCGGCAGACGGCGGCGCCACCACGCGTGCGCGTTGTGCCCACGGCTCTTTTTTTTTTTCGCCTGTTTCGTGGCAGCGATTAGTTGAAAGATGACTTTTGATTCGGCGAAACGTCAGACACCGTAAAGCGCTTCGTGATCATTTGATAGTGTTCGTACGTGCGGATTTCCTTCTGCGCAGCCAGTTTTTTTTTTTTCCGTACCGTAGACGGCCGCCTGCGGGCTTCGCTGAATTTGGAACGGTGAAACGTATGGACGCATTACGTGCGCTGCTGTACGAACGGTTAGCAGATTGCGCAGGTCAATGCGACAGCACGTACCCGTTTAGATAGCGTTGAAAGCTCAATAACGCGTAAATATCGTGAGCGACAAATAGAAAACTAACAAGTAGTTTTGTTTTCTCTGGCAAGTGATTGCTGCTGATTGAGTCTTACGGCTGTTTTGAGTGCGCAAAAAGAGGATAAACTACATGTCCAGAGTCGAAGACAGCGCGACGTCGCTGCAGCAACGGATAAAGGTGCGTGCTACATTTTGTCGTTATTTATAGCGTGGTTTATGCATTCATACTTGCATCGCTCAGGGAAGCACGAGGTAATTGTCGGAACAGTGATGCAAAATTAAACGCAAGGCTTACTTTCAGCGTAAACACCTTCAGCGTAAAAATCACCGAAAGAATGGTGCGCATACGTGAAATGAATGCTGGTTTCTTAGCACTAACTTCATCACAGGGACTGTTAGCGGCGATAATTGCAAAAAACATGGTTGATCCCTCCGTCATAGGAATCGCAGTAACACTAAAGTAAAGCGTACCCTTACAGAAGTAACTGAATGTTTACTGTACATTGATATAAGAGAGTTTGCACAATGTATATTGATGTCTGGCAGCTATAGCACCGTTTAACGTGGTTGTGCCCACTTTGATGATTGGTGGTACATCTCCACCCCGACAACTAACGTCCCTGCTAAATGATTAAAAAAACCCATCTAGTAGCTGCTGTAGTTAACGGTGAAAGCGTAATCAGAGAACGAAGTGTGATAGCCAGAAGAGCGTCGCATATTGGACGCAGAACTTGGTCGCCATCCCACGGCATGTTAAAATGTGTTTGAACACCACGGCCGGACTAGAGGGAAACTCAAAGCGCGTCGTGCCGCCCCGGTAGCCCAGCCGCGATTTTTCTAGAGGGCGAGCGCGCGAGCGAGGAACACGGTGTTACAGCCAGCTGAGGCAGGCGCGCGTCGCAGAGCTATGAGCGAGGCCGACGCTTTTACGACGCTGACTTTAACGACGCTTGGCTAAGGTCGCCACCTCGCGGTGTGTTAAGGCACTGACGAAATTGAACTACTATTGAAAATGCGTCGAATGGGAGTGACGCGTAACGCGTTGCATGTGCTAATCACGAAGGCCACAGTAATGACGAATTACTTTACTTTATCGCTCCCAGAGGGCAACACCACCCCGCCGACCAAGAGAGGGTAGATATAAAAGGCGCTTTTGTAAACACTCTTGTGTCTGCGACCGTGGCGCAGTGGTTAGCGTGCCCGGTATCTGTTGTTACGGACCGAGCGGTCATGGGTTCGATGCCCGTTGAATAATGTTTTTCTTTGCCATCTGATCGTGTATATTCTTTCGACGTCATTTCCGTGACGGAAATACGTCACTGAAATCTTGGTGGACCCCGGCATAAAACACTTTCGTGTTAAAAACAAAAATAAATAAGAAATCTCCAGGCCTGCGTCGAAGACGCAGCACAGTCACATCGAAAGCTGGGAGCAATCTTTCTAGAGCTCGTTGTGAACGCTCTTGGGGCGACTATTGCAAGTACAGTTGCAAGGTAGCCACTGTGCCATAAATCCATAATTCTTGTGAATTAGGGAAGCTCCCACTACGCCAATATTCGTCACTTGAAATCAGGTGCGTACACTGCCCCCAATATAGCCGATGCCAAGAACGCGTTCATGGATCTGCATTGAAGACCGCTTGTTTCTTGCCACGTCTGTCTTTTTTTTTTGCCGTCTTTCTTTTTTCAGTTCGTCAATCCGCCTTCTGGCGTTTAAAGATGTGAGAAAAAATGCGTGCCGAGACGATGCTTGTCTCAGCTGCCTACCTTAATGCTTCCGTGCGCATATCGTTCCAGCGTTTCACTGGAATAATAATAACTGTTGGTGTTTTACGCTCAAAAATCCCGATATCATTCAGAGGGACGCGGTAGTCGAGGGCTACGGGAAATTTCGACCGCCTTGGGTTCTTTGCGTATTGCCATGAAAAATTCAACACATGTTATATTTAAGAAGGAGGAAGGAGGGAAGGAAGAAAGAACCGGAAAGACAGGGTGGTTAGCCAGCTATTAGTCTGGCTGGCTACCCTGTGCGGGGGAAAGTGCAAGGGAGATATTAGATGACAGAAAAGAGATGTTACAAAAAAAAAAGAGCAAGCAAATGAAAAGGAGGAAAGGAGAATACCACGCTGTTTAAAGTCTGCCTCTAAGACCAGTTTTCTGCAAAAAAAAAACGCATTCGCGCTTTCAAAGCCTTCTGTGCTGAGGACGGACTCGGTCAATGTCCCTGAATCCTTTGTTCCGACAAAGCGCCGCATTCAAGTCTATATACGCATCGGAAAGCTCTTGTCTTGGCGCACAGAAATTGGGCCAACAACTCTACTTGCAGCAACTGCAGCTGCGAAGCAACGACCTTCAGGATTCCCCGAAATGCACGAAACGGGGAAGTGATCGCACGTGAATGATTATGTGAAAAATTTTCTTTTTCATAACGACAGAAAATACAATGAAAGACCGCTCACCGGTAAAGGGCCTTTATTATTTCATGTCTAGTACGGAATAAACGTGAGCTTTAACGATGAAGATTAAAGGCAGAGAGAGAGAGATAGACGCTCCATAGTTGTTTCAGACGTTTCCTCAGTCATGTGGGATCTTGCTCGCTGTTTTTCTTGCAATTTGGGAACGGAAACCGAGGAACTACTGCTTAATATTGCTATAGCAATTATATGGACACTCTAGACGGATTTTTTTCCGTCGCCGTCATGTTCCATATCAAGTCCAAATCGACAACATGCACCTGCGAATCGTATCTTCTACCCACAGGGAAATGCTTGCGAGCGGGGGCGACGAACGCGGCTGAAGCAGTTATGAAACGAGCCGACCCATCTCCGCCGCACGGCGGGTGCATGCGATAACATCACTCCGCGTGTGAGGCCTGTTGCCGATCGCTGCTCAAGCGGAGAGGAAACACGCGCCCGTCTTGAAGGAGCATGGAGGAACGCGGTGGGAGTGGGGATGTGTCACTCGAGCAGCAATTGTGAACTTTGATTATAAGAGCGTGGTCGCGAACGCTGGCGCGCGCGCTATCTCGACAGGCATCAGCAGGCGGCTCGTGTACCCTTCTACGTGCTGTGCTCACAACGCCAAGATATTTGCGAAATCTGCTTCTCTCCCTGGAGCGGCCGTATTCTTTTAAACCACCGTTTTGTAGAGTTACGCGAGACCGGATATGAAAGAGTTAGCTGCCAGCCTTACTTCGTATAATATTACACTTTGATGCTATCGAATTCATTGATTCGCTTTGCGGTGAAACTGAGATTTTTATGACCTTTTACACAGTGTTATTGTAAGCTGTTAATTGGCAAGCTTTATTCTAATGTTAGCTGAAATGAGGCATCACTAAGCGTTGTGCTCCACTCAGACTCATTGTGTGAGGGGTCGTACAAGGTGCATGAATCAATTTTCAAAATTAATTCATGTACTCACATTCGAGGAAAACATCAAAAATGCTTATATAAAGTAATACATTCTCGCCTACATAAGAATGTACATGCTACCATACACAATCTCTGACAACGAAGACCGCATGAATACGAAAGACTTTGAATGACAACTCAGACTATTTTTGTCCGCTCAAAATTTTGTTCAACTTAGGATCAACTGAAAATACAGGCTTAGCGGGCAGAATAAATACTATTACCAGCAGCTTGTTCCGGTTAAAGAATGCTCTTTGAGCGGAAGACTGCAGTTCCGGTGGAAGTGAGCCGAATTCGACATGGAGAGTCGTGACAGGAGAAGGCGTACTCTGTGACCTTTAATATATGATGCCATTGTGCGTCGTTCAAAATACGGGAACCGTCCGGGGAGGAAAATCAAAGGCCACGGGTCTCACAAATGCGTTCATTAAGGCGTTTCGTTTCCTTTGTATCTCGTTGAATGCTGGGGAATGAGCAGTGAGGCCCGTATGTCCGAATGAAGGGCCACCAGCTTCGCCGAGATTCGTTTCCCGCTCTTGCGACATGTTTGTTCCGTCGGGGTTTCCCGGGCAAACATACGTGCTTTGCTCAGTGCAACTTTGTAACTAGGAAACGCACCTCCCACAACGGCGCATATCAAATGAATGTTCATACGGGACGGCTCTGTCGGTAAACCTTTCCCGAGAACTTCTTCCAGGTTAAAAGTGCCAAGAAGAGTTTTTTTAAGAGTCCCACACGGTGAACTTCCTCACGTATAATTAAATGCAGGACCTTATTTGCATCAGTGACAGGTAGTCTGGAAAGTGCTGTAATGGAATGACCCGCTTCCTGAGGAGGGCGACTGTAGCGCTGAAGGGCTGGATGTCAAACGACGTCGAGCGTTCTAAATCCCCTACCTTCACTCGGTTTCTCGGCTTGAAAGCGGAATTGATAAAAAGAGTTCAAATTCTCTCAATTATTTTTACATAATGTTGCATAGTCCTAACACAGTGCGTCCTTGCAAAGTGGTGTATCTTTCTCTATGCTTGGCGATGCAGCACCGACAAAAATATACACCATTGAATGACGACATCCCTATGGTCAGTTTTTTCTGTTGCACAGCACTTTACTCGAGGCCATTTTTTTGCGTCGGAAATGTGAGGTCAATTGTGGTGTTTACATGAAACCACTTGCGGTAACGGTAATCGCGGCGTTGACCTAAGGGATATTGGGCTTTAACACTGTGCATAAACTCCTTATACGACGCTCTAACTGTACCCGAGTGTTACGTTGGCAGCATTCGGCACGCGTGGTAACTGCTTCAGGACAGAGACAACGGAAGCCATAGCAGCTACCAAGCATCTCAAACCACTGGCAAAACAAGAGGCTTCGCTATAGTGGAATTGCAAGCGTTGTACCTCAAGGATGAATGGTGTAAGACCATTTATGAACAGCCAGAGCTAGGTGGCAGGCCGTAAAGCAATGCATAACACCTATTTAAGGTTCTGTAAAGAAGGGGCTACGTTCATTGCAGCAACGAAAGGCAGAACGCTGCCCTAATTCTGGAACACCTGCGATATGACATAGTGTTGGCTGTGTATGCTCGCGTGCGCTTACTAGCCCACATCGGCAATGCACTGCATCGGCAACGGGGCTACCAAGGCTCGCTGCACAAAAAAGTACGCCACAAATTTCGTGGAATGCGAAGTAGGTGCGGTATACAGGATCCCACTTACTTGTAGAATGTGCTATGTCGGTAAAACTGGCCGCTGCATTAATGAAAGGTTGAGAGAGCATCACGCAGCTGTCACTTCATTGGCGGTGGGGTGGACATTTGACGGATCACTGCCGCAGGTGTTCTGCATGCCTGACTTTAAGGGCACACGAATCTTGCGCAGCTTGCTGCTCAGCGAGCTTACGAGCTCCATGAGGCACACTGCATTAGTATAGAAGCTGATAAATGTGTCAGTACACTTTCAATGGCTTTGCACGCGAAAGAAACCGCTTATCTGAAGCGACATTGCAGCTATCTGCGTTAGTAGCGCCGTCTGCACCTCTTGGTTGGTTCTGCGCACCTTTGTACATTTCAATCGTTTTACGTCAGTGAACTTTCAGATGATCTATAGCGGCTGTGCTGTTTACGTGTCTCTTCTGTGCTTGTTCTGTTGCGCTTACTAAGATGCACAATGTACGCGTCATTTCGTTCAAATTTTGCTAGTTGCGTGTGGCTCATGGTGGAGGGTATCAAACAACGCAGACACAGGCACACAAGAAACGAACGAAACGAGCGCTGAAGTGACACTCGCGTTGTTTGTTTCTTTCCTTGCGCGCCTATGTTCGCGCTGTAAAATACACTCCGCCATCAGGTATTGTGCAGAAAGTCTTAGATGCTTCATGAAGCGAGAAAACTGAACGTCGGCGGCGTCAACACAAGTGATGCAAAAATCATCATAGCGTGATGACGTCACTGCATGACGTCATCACTTGACGTCATGTCCTGACGTCACGTGATCACTGATCGCCAAATTTTATGAAGTCATCATGACTTCACATACCGTGGCGTCACATGGTAGGCGTCATCAGCGACATTCGTCGCTTGGTCAAAAGTGGCCGATAACGGAGGCTGTGCAAAACCAGCTGAGGTGCAGAAAGCTTGCAATGCTCCGATCCTGGAGGCCGTGCAAAATCATAGGAGAGAGAGAGAGAGAGAGAAATGGTATGCGGACAAGGCAGGGAGGCTAACCGAAAAAGACAAATACCCGGTTTCCTACCCTGCATTGGGGAAGGGGATAAGGGGAGGCATGAAAAGTAAGGAAGATAGGATGAGATAGGGAGGGAGGGAAGCAGAAACACAACACCACACGCAGACAGTGGCTGTACAATTCTTTCAGGCTGTGATCTTTCCAGCAAATATCCGAAAACATCCAGTTTCGAACGTCACACAAGGACAACATCGACAGCCGCGGAGCTCGTGGCACTCCGCAAGATTGATCGAGGAGCACCACTAAAATGAAGCATTTTAGTGATTCGAAACCAGCTCTGCTATGTCTTCGAACTGCTCAACGTAGTGGGCCTGGAGGCCAATTGGTTGTGGAAATAAGATAACTGTACCATGAACTAACAGACAAAGGGCGTGATGTAACTTTTCAGTGGCTACCAGGCCACAGCGGCATTATCGGTAGCGAGCATGCCGACGATGCAGCTAAGAATGCTCACGAAAATGACGCGATGGAACCTATTCGACTATCATGAAGCGACGCAGCAGCAAAGATTATTACGCTCGCGTATGATGCAAAACCCGATTAGGCGCAGAAATCTTTCGGACGGCGGCGAGAGGGGATCTATCGATTGAGTAAGAAAAAAAGAACGTGGCTTTCGTCTTCGAGTCGTCTTAGGGGAATTGATAAAGGACCCTGTGAATTTATTTTTTATTATTATTATAGTATTCGCCGTAATGACTTCAACCTTATCTTTCGTTCAGTACAGTCATAAACAAAATTAAAAAAAAGGAGGTATGCATGGGTAGAGGTTGCCGCACCATTATGAAACACGTCTGCGAGCGCGCACGACATGATCTAGTGAGCCACCCGCCCTGAGGCACTCTAAACTTATGCTTGCGAAAAAGAGAGCAGCTTTTGCGACAAAACGGCGAAGCTGATACTCTTAGCCACCTTCTTCCTACCCTACCTGCCTGTCATTTGCATTCGCCAACATGGGGTGCTTTAAAGGCAAAATATCGTGCGCCTCCTTGCGACTGGTAACGATGTACTTCCGTGTCTTCTATTGAAGAACATGTGCGTAGGTGGTCTAACGATGGGTGCACCGCATATTGTATTTTCTACCTCGCGACGCAAGGATTTCAGAGCCCCCGGAAAACAAGCAACATTGCCTTAGGCACCTTCTAGCAGAATATCGGGCGTGTAGTTTTGAATGCGTCGAACTAAACTTCGGAGTTGCTGAGCGATAGAATCCAACAAAAATTCACAAGCTCCTGACTCTGTCCGGAAAATGGAGGCAAGAGAAGCTTGGCCTGTGCGTGTCTGACGTTGCTTTTTAGATGTGAAGCATCTTATAGCGGAGTTCAATCCGGTGGTGGCGGTGGTGGTGTGCGGCGTGACCACCCTTACTGCGCATGCGCAAACCCTCTCCACTTCCCTCTCCCCTTTCCTTTCTCCCTCCCCCTCCCCCCATCCCCCTTTCCACTTTCCCTCTCCTCCTTCCCCCTCACCACTCCCCCTCTGAAACGCGGGCTCTACATGCCGAAACGCTGCTTCGCATCGCCTCATGGTCCCCTTTAGCGGGAGATGGTGTGGTTTACTTTCTTTCTTTCTTTCTTTTTCTTTCTTTCTCTCTTTCGTTATTTCTTTCCTTTTTCTTCCTTTTATTCTTTCTTTCCTTTCTTATTTCTTTCTTTGTCTCTTGCCTTCTTTCTTTCCTTCTTTCTTGGTGTCGCATTGCACAATGCTCCCTCCTAACTGTTTTCTTCCTGCATTCAGGGAAGAGGACCCTCACCCTCGTGCTTTGCAGCGCGACACTTCATTTGCTACAGGCTACAACGACGCCCATACGCTAATATCCAAGCAACAATGAAATATGAAAACAAGTGACAAGCCACCTCCACAAAGAAGTTAAACTGCGCAAAAAAAGAACATGGCCACAGGAAGGAAACACACAGGACAAGCGCTGACTTCCATCTGAATGTTTGTTTAAATGAAATCGTGATATAAGTAACTGCGGGAACAGTTACAAAACATGAAAAAGAAGGGACGCGAAAAGACACAATGACGTTTTCATAGCAATGAAAATTCAGTTCGAAGTCAGCGCTTGTCCTGTCTGTTTCCTTTGCGTGGCCGTGCTTTAAATGTGAGGCATTTCTTAGCGAACATTAGGCACTTTTAGCGTTTCCAGCTATATACGTATCTATCTATCGATCTATCTAGCCGCCTACGTCTGGGTGCTCTCGTGATCGCCTCCTTATCTTGGTGTAGACCAAAATTGGCATGGGAGGGCAAGAAGATTTGACGAATACGACTGTTAGGTCATTACATGAATGACATGAAAATCCTGCCGTGCTCGTCGTCAAACCCTTTCCTCCAGACACGTGTGGCACATACTCGTTTACCACGGGCCGCGGTGTACGGGTATGCGCCACAGGTGATTGACAGTTGATATCTACCCAGGAGCGGCGAGAACAGACTTTCGTAATTTAAATGCGAGAGAATTAGGAAAAACCAACATTCGCAGCGTTGACCCGATGAATGCAAATAATAAAAATTAGAATCCCAGCAGGAATCGAACCGAAGCATTCTGCGTGGCTGTCAGCTTTACTACCACAGAGCCACGCCAAGTCTAGAGAGAGAAACACATTTATTGAAAACAAAAATTCGGCAGATCCCACGTACCGTGGGAGTCGATGTTATGCGAAGCATGCGGCGGGAAGGTGACTGTGGCGGAATTTTTTTTTACTGAGCGAAAACGCTACAAAATGACGCTAAATGTATGTATAAGTTTTATACGCACACATATATGTTGAAGAGTGGCATATGTGTTATATAACCAGATGTTTACCACTTGGATAACGCAGCCAATGGCAACGTGGTATTACCAACGCCAGAAGATGTAAGCTGATATGTAATATTTATACTTGTCCCTTATGATGGAGAACGCACGCACGTTTCACGAACCCGTGTGCATGTGTGAAAGAAGTTCTTGAGAGTTCTTGAATAAGGTCATCATCACCGTGGTCAGTGAGCATCAGCAGCTGGTCATGACTCGTTATTGTAGCGTTAGCTACACTTGCCTAGCAAGAGCAGGTTTCGCGGGGGTCATCATGAGCCGTGCTGCGCATGCGCGCGCGACTCGCCGCTGCTGCTCTGCGCATTCGAGAGGGGTGACGTCGTAGCCATGGCGCGCGCAGCTATTAGATGCGAAGTATCTTAAGGCGGAGCTCAATCCGGTGGTGGTGTGCGGCGTGACCACCCTTACTGCGCATGCGCATACCCTCTCCACACAGCTCCTCTTCCCTCCCCCTGACCATTCCCCCTGTCATTTACCCCTCTCCCATTTCCCCTCTCCACTAACCCTCTCCCTTCCCCTCTCCACTCTTCCTCTGAAACGCGGGCTAGACACGCCGAAATTCTCTCCTGCGCAACGCCGCGATGAGCTCGAGCGCATGCGCGTCCCCTCTCCTTCTCTCTCCTCTTCTACGCTGCCCCCCACCCGTCCGCCTGTCGACCGCGTTTCCCGCTCGCCCTGTGATAATTAACGGCCAGGCTAGATGGAAGATACGACGCGCGTAGCGTCGCTCTTCGCGTTCCACGACGCGCGCTCGGTAGCATGCCCAACGAACGCCAACGGAACGCGATCGTGCAAGTGCTCCGGCTTCGCATCTACTCATGCCCCCCTTTAGCGGGAGATGGTGTATTCGCCTTCGCTGTGCAGTCGCCGTCTGACAGTGCGCTGGTGCCGCTTGATAGCGCCTCTGACTGGCGTTTGCAGGTGGGTAACGCCACAATAAAACTTTTTGTTGGGCTAGTTGGTTATTCGTCATAGTGTAGGATGATCAACGCCATGAAGAAGGAGAGCGCAAATGCTGCTCAACGGCGCAGAAGAGCCGAGAAGCTTATGTCATCGGATCCCGAAGTAGTTGCCTGGCAATTAGCGCTTCAGCGTAAGAAGAATGAACAGAGGAACGCTAAACGTGCTGCGGAAAGCTAAACGTGCTGCAGAAATCTGGAAAGCTCAGAATAATCAGCTGAACCTTTGCTAACGCTACGTATATCCTGGCATAGCCGAGCTAAGCCACTGCAAATTTTTGGATTCGGTCGTGATCTCATTGACGAGGGGTCCATGTGTAGTGATATATGAGGTATAGTACAGCTGTTGGAAATCGAGGATGCCTCGCTCATTTCGTTGACAAATTATCTATCGATAGAGCCGGCGACATGTCGGAACCTGAAGTCACCGTTCGCGTTCGTGAGTTATAGGCCGTCGAGGCTGGTAGGGCTAGATAGTGCTAGGTAGACCAACATCAGTGGATGGCGCTTGTCGAATTAGTAGACTATCTGGGCGTATGTGACCAACGTAGCCTAGTATACAAAGCGGCTGTCAATCAATCTGGCATCATCCTCGGTCAGCATGAGGCCATCGCCCAGCCTCGTAAGAAATGAAGATGACACTGCGTCATTCTGGCGGACTAAGTGCACTTTACGGTGCGATGAATGTGAGGATCATACGTAACTATCTTGATGTATTCATCCGGGGTCGAGCAATGCTTCGATATAGCTTGCTGAATCGTAGGAATACAAATGCAATGTTTATTAGACTGCTATAAAGCGAAGCCATCACTGGAACCACAGACGTTAATCCCACATGACGCCTGTATCGTAGGAGTGCACATCGTAGGAGTATCATGTAGTGTTTATTGCTTTTTACAAAATTAGATAGCCAGCACCACAACCACAGGTGACTTTGCACCGCCATTACGCCTGCCTAGGCTGTTTTCCCAAATAGTTATAGACTTGGCGTGGCTCTGTGGTAGAATACCTGATTACCACGCAGAATGCTTGGGTTCGATTCCTGCTGGGATCCTAATTTTCATTCTTTAAATTCTTCGGGTCAACGCTGCCGATGTCTGTCTTTCTTAACGCTCCCGCATTTAAGCTACCAATGTCTGTTCACGCCGTTCCTCGGAAGATATAAACTGTCAATCACCTGTGGCGCATACCCGTACACCGCGGCCCCTGGTAAACGGGTATGTGCCACAGGTGTCTGGAGGAAAGGGTTTGACGACGTACGCGACAGCATTTTCACGTTATTCATGTCATGACCCGACAGTCATATTCGTCAAATACCCTTACCCTCTCATGCAAATTTTGGTCTACACCAAGTTCAGGAGGCGATCATGAGAGCACCCAGACGTTGGCGGCTAGATAGATAGATAGATACGTAGATAGAAACGCTCAAAATGCCAAAGGTTCGCT
>NW_023615065.1:0-28579 GCF_013339695.2 Rhipicephalus sanguineus | reverse complement strand
AGAATGCACCGCTAATCCAAACCTATAACTCGAACAACTATATGGCAGAATGAGTTTAACCTGAATACGTACAGGACCCCTCTTTACGTTCTACCTCCCGCTCAAAACGGAAGTACTTCGTTGAACATTTTGGTTTCAAGTTGAATGGACATGTTCTTTTTTTTTTTTTTTTTTGCATGAGAGTAACACATAGTATCTCTCACTTGGAACACTGGAGCTCCGTGAAAAGGGCAATGTTAATGGGCGAATATCTAGCATCGGAGACTTCAGGGAATTATTCTAGCGATATTGCTCATTAATCTCGGTATGTGCACTAGTCGATAAAAACGTACCATTGACAAAACTGTAGAGAATCTTGGTTTTAGGGAATCCCGGTCTTCCGCCCGGATATCCTCTGGATACGTTTTCACGATTCTGACTGCAAGAAACAAGAATGTTCACATTTTCGCCGTGTGTTGGCGTGAAGAACGGGCAGAAAGAACATTATGTATCGAGGCTTGCGTTCTACCTATTGTAAACGATAAAACAGCAGCAAGCAGAGGAAGCAGTTAGCACCGCGTTGAGGGGGTTAGAAGCATATTAACGGTGAAGCTGTTTAAGCCGCCGTTCCTATGCAAATCGTGCGCAGAAACTCGGGCAGGTATGTGCTACAGGAATTGGGCGAGCCCCTCTACCGAGTACAAAAGAATGCGAGGAGAAGCGATGGCAGTGGGGGGAGAGCGGAGCGAAGGAGGAGCGGTGGGGAAGGAGGTTGGCTTGGGGTGGGAGAGAGATGAGAAGTCCACAGAAGGAGGAGAAGAAATAAATAAAACGAAATAAAATTTCTCGCCGGGCGGGATTCGAATCCGGGCACCGACGGTCCGAAGGCCAGCGTCGTAACCACTCGGCTATCCAGGCACGGTAGCAAAACAAGTGTATATGGGAACCATATGATTGCGTTGCTACGGGCTAGAGAACGAGAAGATAGAAAGAAAGATAGAAAGAATGAAAGACAAGAAGGAACAGAAACCGAGAGAGAGAGAGAGAGAAAGGAAGAGATAGAAAGAGAAAGAAAGCATAGCCTAGCCCGTATAGTACCGTATAGCAAGGGGGTGGGAAAGGGAAGTGAGAGTGAGGGTGAAGGAAAGGAGGTGGGCAAGGCCACCAGTGCCGTTGTTTCCACAGTCTTCGCACCCCTAGTGCATAACTGCCCCCTTTTTTTTCTAAATTTAAACATTGGCGGGCATGAGGTAGCTCTAAATTTAAAACGGGCTTGCTATTCCTACTTTCCAATTTTCAAATTACTGAAAACCTTTCGTGGATCTTTTTTTTTTTCGCTAGGGTTCATTTTAATGCGCTGTTGAAATTGAGCCATTATGGAATATGAATAAATTGTTCGTTCCACTTGATCATATTACACAATGGTTACACTGCACGCTTTCCTTTTTAGAACATAGCGTCTGCATCATGCCGGTTTTCGTGCGATTATGATTTTAACACGGGCCGCTATTGACGTTAATCTCTACAGACTTGTGACAAGCTCATCTGAATTGGAGTTGTCGAAAAGACAATTAACTTAAGATACCTATATGGTGCGTCACTTTCGCGACGAATAAAAAGTTCCCGTTTCCTTCATTGCGAAGTGAGACTTAAGAAAAGATAACCAGCCTGAAAACTCCTCACCCCAAAAGTTCATGAATAGGTGGGATGATCCGTGGATTAAAATTTGTACAACAGTAGCTAGATGGAACAGTAGCAAGATGGAAGGTCTAGATTTCACGTGTGCTCCTGATGTCGATGAGTACGCAATCAGATCAAAGTAGCTACAAACAAACCACAAACGTATAACTCCTCCCCCCTTCCTCCTTGCCTGTCACTCAAACTGAGCGTGCTTTCAGGGTTTGAGGGGAAGGAGTGTTCAAGCAACCTCCCTAGAAATTTTTGCAGTTTGCATGCACGCGAACATACAACACCCGAATATTCATATAAACGGGGGGGGGAGGGGGTGTCGACCCCTCCCCCCTACCAAAATAACATCCTGGGTACGCCTCTAACTTGCTATAATGCCTCGGGTGTCATTTACACTCAGTCAATATAACTACAAACCCAGAAATCGGTGCCGCTTTCGACCTAACTCGACTGATTCACATGCATAAAAAGGCGTCGTAGAAACGGCAAGCATTACTAAGTCCTTACGTGAGGCCGCTGGTAACTTCGGCGCTGTACTCGACATCGGTGCAAGCCCCGTGAACTAGAGTGCATCCCTTGTAAACAAACGCTGGGCCCTGGTCGTCACCGTCCTCGACGTAAACCGTCAGCGTGGTAGTGCTGGACAGCCGTTCAGACAGGTTCGATGCCGTGTCCTGCGAAAAATAAATCCCGAGTGGTAACGGCGTTCTTCGTCGTTAATAGAAGCAGCAGGCACGGTGCATGTAGTACGTTATATGACGTCCAGGGATGGTCAAACGTTCCCAGGCCCGTATTCCATGTAAATCATATGGCAGCGTGGCCTGGGAACTTCTGACCACCCTTGTACATGTCTTTTTACTGGCAGTGCAGGACACATGAAAACGGCGCGGCCGCGCAGCCGTAATGAAGTGCGCATTTCTATATCACAAACTCTTATTCGATCATCCACCTTCCTTGCCATATTTAACGTAACGGTATTGTCTTTCACAATGTAAAAATAATAGCAGGTTACTAAATAGTGCGCGTATAATTCGGGCTGCTTATGCCGGCGAATCCACTGATGGGTGTTTTGTTGTTGACCTATGAGAGTATTTAGTGCTACACTCATAGGCTTGCGCAGGGGTCTTCATTGGGGGGGGGGGGGGGTACTTTTCACCGCAGGGACCCCCCCCTCCTCCAATTTGTCGAGTCCGAAAGAAAACGAGCTCCGCAATGGATACAAAAATGAAAAACGAAGCGATGACGTGCGCCTCGCAAAGGCCTGCCATTGGTCTCCGACTTTTTGCGGTAAAGGGGCGAAGTAAACAAATTTTTGAATGCAATATCAGGGGTCTTTGGTCGCCATTGTCGTCAACGAAAACATGGGTAGCCACAACTCCGCGCAACAAAGACGTGAAAGTTCCGATTGAGTAAGGGTATGGGGAAGCATTGGCATTTTACCCTTAAATGACAACCCACACCCGAACCCCCCTCCCCTGTCCCTCGTGCGCATGCCTATGGCTACACTTCTATGGCGTTCAGGTGGCTGCGAGTCCCCATAACGTGAGGGTTGCACTCATCGAACTTTCCAACCATGACAGCCTCTGCGCGATTATCGGCACTCCATCCTGTATGGTCGTCCCTCCGCTCTCCTTCCTCAGCTTCAGCTCCCCACCACCACCGTCACAGTTATCCTTACACATCCGCTGTTCAAGCTCCAACGGAATCTGCGGAAAGCAGAACTGCGATAAATATTCCGAAGAATTGTATTTCCTTGTGTACACTGGGTGCAAAGCGCCACCAAATGGTGAAACAAATACTGAGGAAACGCCAGCGGCTCGACAGTTAAGTCGTTCTGAATTATTACCCCAGTACATATGTGTGCGCTCCCAAAGAGCCAAGTGGAAACGTTCTGTCCATGAATAAGGAGCACATCTGCGAAGGCGAAGACGAATAGAAGCTTTTCTGGAGCCGAATGTTCTTTCCTATCGTCTGGCTTAACGCCCGTGCGAACATAAAAATATATGATCCTTTGGAAAATGCCTAAGCATGCACAAAGATGACAGATTTGCGAATAATTCAATGCATGAATGGGAGCCACGCCTGATAGGTGCATAGAAGATTGTCAAAGATCGCGTTTTTCCAAGCATGGCCAAAAAAAAAATCATTTAAGAAAGTTAATCAAAATCAACGCTAAGCAGCGCCCACCCATGCGGTGGTCTAGCGGTTTTTCCCTCTCCGAAATTCAGCATAGCGAACAGGTGCGCTTGAGCTTGCCGGTTCTAATAATAATTGTTGGGGTTTATCGCCCCAAAACCACGATATGATTGAGGGACGCCGTAGTGGAGGGCTCCGGACATTTCGACCATATGGTGTTCTTTCACATGCACCTAAATCTAAGTATACGGGGTCAAACATTTTGGCCTCCATCGAAAATGCGGCCGCTGCGACAGGGATTCGATCCCGCGACCTTCGGGTCAGCAGTTGAGTACCATAGCCACAACACTACCGTGGCATGTAGCTTGCCGGTTCTGTTCATGCGCTATAGTTTTGCGCGTGCAATGGGCATCGACGAATAAATTTCAGATAGCCGAACAGATGGATCCACGTCACTCTTTACGTATTGCGGGGATTTTTTTTTTTTCGAGTTAATCAATTCTCAGCCTTCTCGGACGAAATTTAGGAACTGTCATGTAAGGCTCCGACGAGCCTCATGGTTCCCGAATGGGTGAACTTGAATAAACTGCAGTAAATTTCTGTGCTCTAGGAACAAAAAAAAAATGTCGCAGTTACTCCCGAAAGGCGAAACCTTGTGAGTGACAGCAAACAAGCAGACCATTACAAGAAGTTTGTATAGTTTTATCAGCGTTCAAATTGCAGTAAGCAATTTTAAGGCTAAAAAAGAGAAAAAGTTCAGGTGCGGTGTCACGTACGCACAGGAAAACAGGAACAGACCTCCATCGATGGTCGCGAACATTCGCTGTCATTAACTCTGGCAGCGGATTAGCAGCGGGTTGCGTATGCTTTGCGCTGGAATCTCAAAAACCTCAGATTGCGCGATTTTCGGCGTTAAGCGGTTAAGCGCCCAAAGATAGTTCGCATGAAGCCACCAGCCATCGCAGCTCGCCTAGCATTTGCTACCCGCCGTAGATTACATTCAGGAAAGGGCGAGCGGGCTGCGTGTGCTCTCAGCCGCGCGAACAGCCAGGCGCGCGGGAAATCGGCTCGCGTCAAGCCATCATTAGGCCTTTCTCGCCTCACTTTAGCAAGCTTTTCGCCTCACCCACCGCATACGCGGCGCAAGACGCTATCTTACCGCTGTTGTAATTGTACTACGTTAAAATTACAGCGCGAACCACACAAGACGCCCACGAAGAAAAAGACACGGCACAAGCGCTGTACCGGGTGTCGTGTCTTTTCTTCGTGGGCGTCTTCTGTGTTTGGGCTGTAATTTTAACCTCAGGAATATGTACCAACTAGACCCAAATGAAGTTTTATTGGAATAGTATGTGACGCGGAATATAATTCATATCGCAATAAAACAACACATGCCAGGCTGCGGGACGACGAGCAATCTGGCGAAAAATCCGTGTTTTTTTTCTTCATAATATCAGTAATCTACTTATAGCAGGCAGTTTGCTCACAGGTAGGTTGTCATAAAATTTCTTACCGTTGCTTTGATGACTAAGTGGTAGTACTTGGCCCTTTCGTAGTCCAGGGGCTTCGCTACTGTCACTAGTCCTTGGTAGGGTAGGTCAATGGCGAAGTAGTCGTACCCGTCGTTCTGAGTAAAGAGAAAGAAAAAAGAAAAGGTACGAATGAAACTCGAAACACAGAAGCCCGAGGCGCACACAGTGAGAACAAGTGTCCGTTCTGCTTCAGTGATACTCTCCTTTCTCACAGTTCCGTTTCTATGTTGTGTTCAAGTGCATCGCTATAGATATGAACAGTGCCTTTTCTTTAATAAATATTTCAAAAAAGCAAGCTGATAAGACACCTAGCTTTGACAATGAGTCATTGATATGCGAGGTGCGTCGCTTGAACAAGCGACACGGCGGCGGAGAAGGGAAATAAAAAGAAACGACCTCCTCTTTCACAGTACGCATAAACCTGCCAATGCGAAGTCCACTCACGTCGCTGCCACCTCCCGGGACTGTGGTGTACTCGACAAGCCCATTGGTTCCCGTGTCCATGTCCATTGTGGCCAGATCACGAAATATCGTCGTTCCCACAGGAGCCAGCTGCCGCCGCAATAAAAGAAGGAAGAGGGAGAGAAAGAAAGCATTACAGCCGTGCACTGCCGGCAAACAAATATTCGTTTCCAGTTTTCACGTACATATCTAAGGCAAGGCGTCAGGCATGATGAACTCTCTGTATAGCCGAGTGTTAGACGTAGCGGTAGCTCACTAGTTAAGCGTCGCGCAGCTAAGCTCGAGGGTCGAGGGATGAACCCCGACCGCGGCGGCCTCATTTTATAGATAAGGCCTTAACGCTGATACGCCCGTGTGCTTAGATGTAGGTCAAGGTAAGGAAATCCAGGTGGTTCAAGTGATTCCGTAGTCAAACACTACGGTGGGCTTATAGTCATCAAATCCCTGAATATTTTTTTACGTGAGTGCTTTAGGGTGTACAAGTGCATCGCCGTGGTCAGTTACAGAGGCTATTTCAGTTGCGATCGGAACGTAAACGTTACACTCTAATCATCAATAGCCTCATTTTTCCGGAACATTCCAGTTGTCTCGTTATTTAGTAGAACTAGGACGTGGTCCTAACTCTCAGTGAAAGAACAATGCGTAACCGAGCTCATAAACGCGCGTAGATCCGTACCGTTCACTACAGCGCGAAGCTGAGATACTGCGCCATTACGATTGGTTGCTCGTTGAGGTGTTTGCTGTACGCGAGGTTATCCTGGCAGCCTTAATCACCGATTGTCCGTACTGTGTGCCTCCTTCTCTCACTTAAGAACATGTTAAAGTGGGTCAGTCAATTCTGTTGCCCATATCAATGTGAGTATACAAGAGGACGGAGCGAACGCCTGTCGCAAGGACAAAGAGAAGTGTGCTCCCCGACACCCACTTCGACGCATTTTGAACATAACGCGAAGAAAACTATGTAGTTTTGAAATGAGAGACTAGGATAATTATGTTTGCATTCTATAAGTCAAGGTGCTTTCCGTGCTATTAAACCCCTTCAGCACACGGGCCACTGTGGGGACGGCCAGAGCGAAGAAAATGGCAGCGAATTGCGTCCTTTCGGAACTGGCGGTAATGACGCGGTTTGTTGGCAGCCTCGATAGCGCTTCTTTGCAAGCTCTTTCAAAGCCAGGAATACCTGCACCGGCAGGTATTGCTTATAAAACTTGGTTGTCAAAGCTCATTGTATGCGCTCCCACCATTCTTAGTTAATGCTAGCACGTTCTTCACAACCCATATATCTCTGGTGCTCGTGCACTTGGATACCACGATTACATACACGTTTACACTGCCGGGTCGGCAAGTCGCGATCACGTCTGCTGCTTTGCCGCATTATTGCGGTCGCCTGCGCTCCTGGACTACGCTGTCCCCTAAACGCTGCGAATAGTGTTGCAACTGCGGCTATACGGTAAAAGGTGTCCTGCGGAAATCGCCATTACGCGAACTCGGGGTCTACGTTTAAACAACGTCCACGGGGCACACCTCTTCTTAACATCATTGTCGACAGTCGCTGGCTTTGCTCAAAGGTTCGCAAACAAAGGTGTGCCTCTTTTCTAGAGAGTGGAGCGTTAGACGGACTAGTTCGTGATCAGGTAAGCGCATTGTTAAGAAACGGGCCACTGACTGAAGTAAAAACAAAATGACGTCTCGAGATCTGTATGGGCACCCCTCTTCTCAATGGGAAGGTGGAGAAAACTGTCAAATGGCGACGCCAATTTCAGAAGTACACATTATTTAAGGTACTGGATGACGTGTCTATAGTATTTCGCGTGGTTTGCTTGCTCAACGATTCAAGATTCAGCCTTTGTGTCTAGGATACATGTTCTGATTGTTTATTTCGTGACCCCTCTTGGTGGCGTGCTTTGCGGTGACATTTCTCAGTGCGTGTTCTTTGGTTTTTTTACTTCTGCAGCGCAAAATCCAATTTGTTTATCGCTCTGAATATACAATATCAGGTCCTGGTTAAAAAGAAAACAAGACTGTCTAGTGACAACATTACCCGCAATACTGATCCTATAGCCCTGCCGCTATTTCTTCGTACAATTTAACTGTAGAGAAAATCGATCATAATCTGTCCTTGCGTGCTTACTTATATCGACTGCGTGGCCCCACTAATGAATAAAGCCACTTAGAATTCGCGGGAATCACGATCAATGCGCGGAATTACGACCTCGCGTGATAAAAATTGCGACGTGGAATAGAACTTACCACATCTCGCGTGGCAAGGAAACCTTCGTCGAAAAAAAGTCTCCCAGGCGGCATTGTCAGTCAATACATATATTATATGCATAGCGCCTTCCCTGGATCGGCTCTCTGCTCAACCGCTACGCTATCGACGTCACATCGTATTTCCCGCATTATCCACCATCTTTGTTCTCTCATGCTCTGCGTCAATACACTGATTTATGCAGTTCGCAGTAAATATGCATTATTCTTCGTGTACCTCTATCTGCGCTTCGCTCGGTGTTGATGCCGAGTCCTTCATACGCGGTGCTGCTAACGTACGAAGCGTTGTGCGCATACCGACGGCCGTATCTCGTAAAGTCAACCCACTTAACACGTCTATGCGCGTTTACCATGCGCGTACATGCAGTTGAGGAAATGTCGGAGTACCTCTGAGACTTTGGTTTCGTAGTGGGGACGCCTGAAGAGCGGCGGGTTGTCGTTGACGTCGTTGACTCGCACCAGCACCTGAATGGCTCGCTGCGAAAAAGGCTGCGTCATGCAGCGAGTGGCGCGAACTTTATCAATTAACCGTAGAACACAAAGGTAACAGTACCCATATTATTTACACTTAGATAATATGCCGAAGCACGTGGACAGTGAGTTGAGTATGCGCGTTACAAATATCAATTGTGCGTACAGCTGTGTCGCAAACGTGCGCACACGACAGCACACAGTTAAGGTTAACAAGGGCCCCACCCCCTCCAGCGGGGATTAGACATTTCAATTTCTCGAAGGCGTTCTGTTCGCCACCTGGTCACATTTACTGCGGCGACGCTTGATGTGGCGGCGCTTCGCTCACCACAATTAGTTCCGCAAGAGCTCACGCATAGAACAACGTTGTTAAACCCAATTAAATAAGCCGCAGTTGGGAAAGTATACTTCATTAAGGCATAATTGAAGCTGAGATATACAAGGAACGATCAAAGGAAAGAATATATTCTCACACTGTTCTCGCGCTGCTGGAACGGAAAGGGATAGCAGTTCGCTTACCTGTACTCTGCCTAATCTGGCCTGGCAAAGAACTTGAAGCCTAATGGACGCCAAGTCGTCAGCCTGCAACAAACGGCGAAAACACAATCTATTCCGAGGTCTTTTTTTTTTGGGGGGGGGGGGGGGGGCAGTATTTTCTTTGTCCGGACATGTATATTTTACCCTTCGCTATTAAGACGCGCACATAAACAGTTAACTGTCCCGGCTAATTAGTATTAAGCAGTAAAAGCGATTTCGCTTCCTTGCGGTGCGCTGCCTAAACGAGCCCCCAACGAATGTTAGCCGGTAATGATTTCCAACCGCCAGATTCTATTGTTTTGTTGTTGTTGTGTTTTTTTTTGTCCTCTTCTCATGCCACATTAAAAACAATCTTCTCGCGCCAAAGTCCTCTTTTATTTCACGAAACTATCGTTAGCAATTATGCGATGCGAAGAAAAGTTTCGAGACACCGAGCGCTGGTTTCTCCGCCAATTAACATCGAAGCCCCTGAATGCCGTATAGATCAGCCACTACACGTGTGGGAACGCGAACGTAAAACGGTGGCAAACATAAGCGACCCCACAGCTCGAAGGCAGCGCAAGCGCGGATAATTGCGACACTCGTGCGACCGGCCGAAGACAAAGGCGACAGGAAATTATTACTTTTTTTTTTTAACACGAAAGTGTTCTATGCCGGGGTCCACCAAGTACATCCGTCACGGATGTGACGTTGATAAAATGGACGCCAACGGGTGAGAAAGAAAAAAAACCAAGAAAAAGATACCTCGCTGGGAATCGAACCCACGACGTTGCGGCCGCGACGGCAAGCGCCCGACGCTCTACCGACTAAGCCAACTCGGGAGATGCTAGGCACGGCGCGAACGCGCCTTATATCTTTCACACCTTCTCTTTCGCGGCGGGCGGAGCTAAGGGCGGAGCGGGGCGGTGCCGCCGTCTGTGAGAGGTGAAAAGAAGTAATGCTTCACGATCGACACTTACTAGCGCTTACTCCGAGATTGCACGTGATATCGGAGGTCATGGTTAAAGCGTCTCGAAACCAGAGAGGTAGACTGGCCGCGCTGGCGTCGCCGAGGCACCCTTGACGCAGTTACGTTCTTTGCCTTTGGATTCGTGTTAGCGTGCGTCGGCTTATCGGAGTAGTGCAGCGTCCACGTGCACGAACCGGGATTTCTCTGCCGCCGACTGCTTCAATTGCGAGAGCACCGACTAACAAAACTGCTGCAATATGCGTTGCAGAAAGGACGCGATTTCGACGGGCGAATGTCGTGCCTTGGTGGAGCGAGAGCAGCGCCTGCGAGACAGATGCCAGCGGGACGCACGCGTTTGCGGCTCACGCTACGAACCTCTACCTCCCGCGTTGCTGAAGTGCAGTGTGTGTTATGTATGCATGAGCACAGGCGTGGCTACCCATTACTAGAAAGCGCACACCGTGCCGTTTCTCTCCTTAATTGACGACGCTTTGGAGAAGCGCATACCGGGTACCAGTGTTGATTATGAGCTTGTTGATATCATCCTTACGCGGGATTCGCGATTCGCTGTGTCCAAATATATGTTCGCACCGTCAGCTACCACAATGGTTTAATCATGATCACGGGCGTTAGTCGTCGCGTAGAGACATGCTGTCAACATGGGTGCATCCACGTCAAACGGTGCTATAGCTGCCAAACACGAATAGACATTGTACAAGCTCTCATATATCGCACTACTTCTGTGAAGACACGTTTCACTTTCGTGTTATACCGATTCCTATGACGGAGGGATCAGCCATGTTTTTTTTGCTGTACTTTGCATAATACTGCATTGTATACCCTGCATACCATGAGAAACAGTCACGCGTGTACTGAAAGGCAGGGACGAGGGAAAGTTGCGCTATACCTTCGCACGCGCAGTCAAAACGTCGTCTTCTTCGGAGCGAAGCGTTGCGACAGTTTGCAGCGGGAGAAGGAGCGCGACGCAAAAAGCAAAAATAAAAATGGCCACTTCATAGCGACTACGTTGCTCTCCGAAATGAAACGGACACTCAACCAACCAACAACCACCAAGAGGAAAAAGGAAGAACTAACCGAAATCACTATACACGAATATCATCGGCCAGCGTGCAAAGAATGCCTCTCTGGGCGTCAGTTGTAACCCCTCAGCGAGACGCGTTCAGTGATGCATTCCACGCTGATATTGCTGAGAGATTGTACAGGCGAACGCACCTCAACAATCTTTGCGAAACTTGCTTCATATGCGTTAAGCTGCCGAGGGAAGGTCGTTTCAATCGTTTACATATGTGGGGCACTCCTCCTATATACTCTGCCGCAAATTTCATACCGATATATATATATATATATATATATATATATATACATATATATATATATATAGTATATATATATATATATATATATATATATATATATATATATATATATATATATATATATATATATATATAGTTGAAAAAAATCAAGCACGTAGGAAAATTGTTCAGTAAAGGACTGACGTTCGGCCGCGGGACCGGCCTTCGTCACTCCGACGAAGGCCGGTCCCGCGGCCGAAACGTCAGTCCTTTACTGAACAATTTTTCCTACGTGCTTGATTTTTTCAACTTTTACTTCCGGGTCCTTTGTTAGCACTTTATTGTTTATATAATAGATATATATTATATATATATATATAATATATATATATATATATATATATATAATATATATATATATATATATATATATATATATATATATATATATTGTGGCGAAGCAATTGGTACTGTTTAACGGTTGCGCTCTCCAGCGGCTCCTAGTGGGTCGTCCTCTTCTAAAGGCCGCTCGCGCTCGGAGCCCGTGCCTTTGCCTTGACTGTCGCCATTAAGCTCATTGTCGCCGAGTGCTGCCAATAAACGCTTAACAATTGGTGGAGAGTGCTGTGCTCCCAGTTCGATCCCCTGGAGCTTCGTTCCCGTACTCTGCCCTCTACCATGCCCCAAGACGCCGCTCATCAAACGCCGCCTCCCACACCCCGACCACATGTCCGGTGTCCCACGCATCCGCGATCCACCTATCTTCACTGGCGCCGATGGCACCGACGTGGAGGACTGGCTCGCCATTTACGAGCGCGTGAGCGTACCCAACAAATGGGACGAAGCAGGCAAGTTGAGCACTTGGTGTTCTACCTCGCGGGAGTAGCAAGCTTGTGGTACAACAACCACGCGTCCGATTTTGCGACTTGGTCGGATTCAAGACCGCCGTCATCAACGTTTCGGCCGCCCTGCAGTTCGTAAGCTGCAAGCAGAACAGCGCTTACGCGAACGAGCTCGGCAGGCCGGTGAATCTTTCACCAGTTGTATCGAAGACGTCCTGGACTTGTGTAAGGAAAGCCAACGGCACCATGTCCGAGTGTGACAAGATCCGGAACATTATGAAGGGCATTGACGGACGATGCCCTTCACCATGTTGCTCGCCAAAACCCTTCCACCGTGGCCGAGGTCATAACACTGTGCCAGAGCTACGAGGAGCTCCGCCGGGCAACGTTCGATGACCCGTCGGCTCTCCATCACCGACGACGAGCTTGCTGGCTTGGCGGCCATACCTGACCAGGCCACGCTGCTGGCAGAAGTGAAGGCATTCGTGCGCGAGGAATCGCACGGCAGTTTCTCTCTCCTGGCCTTCGCCCACCCGCCGCACGTTCAACAGTCGTCGACGACCCTTCTTCCTCCCCTCCGACGAGCAATTGAGCAGGAAATTGCCGAGGTGATGCCTGAGTACCACCAGCAACCTCCGACTCTTGCGCCACAGAGTTACGCTCGAGTTGTCGCCAGGACGCACCAGGCAATCCCTGCGGCTGCTCCATTGAGCTACGCCGAAGCCGCCGCTAGACCTCCGTCCTTCGAAGCGGGCGTGCCGGCTCCGTATGCTGCCGTCATCCCTAGGCCCCGACTGCAACCCACCATGCAGTCGTTTCAGCAGCCGCCCCGTCAATCGCATCCTGCGACATGGGCGGGACCTGCCCCGGCGAACCGATGGCGCACAGCCCGACAATCGGCCCATCTGTTTTGCATGCGGTTATGCCGGTCACGTGGCACGTTACTGCCATCGCGTGCAGCCGCCTCGAGTCGCGTCACCCACCACCAGCCAGTCCAGCCGTGCATTCTACGACCTCGCCTATGTCACCGACGTCACGCCCAGCTCCATCCACTCGCCGCTCTCCGTCTCCACGGCGTCGCTCACTTCACCAATGCGGCCACGTTCTGTCGCACGAGAGCAGGAAAACTAGTCGTCGCAGTCCACGCGGCAAGGGCTGCGACGCTATCGAACTGTAAAAGCCCTCAGCGAAGTCCATCGAATGTCATAGACGTGTTTGTGGACGGTGTAGCGCATCTGCCCTTATCGACACTGGAGCCGCCGTATCCGTTATGGACGCAAAACTTAGCCGCTTACTCCGAAAAGTGACGACGCCACTTTCTGGGATGTCCCTCCGTACCGCCAGCTCCCAGAGTATTAGGCCTACAGCAGTATGCACTTCTCGCGTCGTCATCCAGGACGTTCTGTACGACGTCGAGTTCATCATAATTGCTGCATGCTCCCACGACGTCATCCTGGGATGGGATTTTCTCTCCCGCCACGACGCCATAATTCACTGCGCACCAGCCGCCCTCGAACTCTCACCGTTCTCACATTTGACGCCGGCAGACAGTCCATCGGCATGCGCCAAGATCCTCGTCAAAGACGATACCAAGTTCCCCAAAGCTCGTCGGACGGCCGTGCCAGTTTACTGCGCCGGTCTCTGCGACACCAGTTGCACTCCTTTCGCCATCTGACCGCGTTCGCACTAGGAAAGGGTTGCTGGTACCTTTCGCGACCGTGCAAGTCACTCAGGGTAGCACCGTTATTTTTGTTACCAACCCATCCCCGCACATTGTTACGTTGGTGCGAGGGGAATGTCTCGGCAGAGTGGAGCCCCTCGAAGACGCACAAGTTCTGGACGCACCCGATGACTCGCACTGCATCAGTTCCCGTACCATCAGTGCCTGTTTCCACGTCTGATTCCACCCGCGGAATGTATTTGGTCCCGCCATTGCTGACAACCTTACGTCGGTCCAGCGTTCCCAGCTTCTGTGCCTGTTGGAAGAATTTCGTTCTTCTTTCGATGTCGGGCAAACTTCTCTCGGCCGCACGTCCGCTGTTACGCATCGCATCGACACTGGCGCCCAACCACCACTGCGGCAACGTCCATATCGCGTCTCCACAGAACGACGGGTAATTAATGAGCAAGTCGACGATATGCTTCGACGCGACGTTATTCGACCCTCGGACAGCCCATGGGCGTCTCCTGTTGTTCTCGTTGCCAAGAAGGACGGTTCTGTGCGGTTCTGTGTGGACTACCGAAGGCTCAACAAGATCACTCGGAAGGATGTTTATCCGCTGCCGCGCATCGACGACGCGATTGACAGCCTCCAAGGAGCAGAATACTTTTCATCTCTCGATTTGCGCTCGGGGGTACTGGCAAGTACCCATGGCTGATGATGCTCGACCGAAGACAGCCTTTGTCACGCCCGACGGCTTGTACGAGTTCAACGTCATGCCGTTTGGTCTGTGCAATGCGCCCGCGACCTTCGAGCGCATGATGGACACCGTTCTGCGCAACTTGAAATGGCACGCGTGCTTGTGTTACCTGGACGACGTCGTCGTTTTTCGCTCCGGACTTCTCCACGCATCTTCAACGTCTGCGGCATGTTCTGACGCGTTTGAGCAACGCCGGCCTACAACTGAATCTGAAGAAGTGCCGATTTGCAGCACGGCAGCTGACAATCCTAGGCTACGTCGTGTCTAAGGACGGAATCCTTCCCGATCCGGCCAAGCTTCGGGCCGTGGCCGAATTTCCCAAACCCACGTACCGTCAAAGAACTGCGCAGTTTCGTCGGACTGTGCTCATATTTTCGACGTTTCATACGCAACTTCGCCACCATCATATCGCCGCTGACGAAGCTCCTTGGGAGTAACGGGCCCCTACATTCGTGGTCGTCCGAATGCGACGACGCGTTCGCCAAGCTCCGTCGTTTGTTGACGTCTCCTCCCATACTACGTCACTACGACCCTACGGCCCCAACGGAGGTACACACGGACGCGAGCGGTGTAGGCCTCGGTGCTGTTCTTGCGCAGCGCAAACCAGGGTTCCCCGAATATATCGTAGCATACGCAAGTCGTACGCTTACTAGAGCCGAGACCAATTACACCGTCACGGAAAAGGAGTGCCTGGCGATCATCTGGGCTCTTACAAAATTCCGACCTTATTTGTATGGTCGCCCATTTGATGTCGTGACCGATCATCATGCACTATGCTGGCTGTCGTCATTGAAGGATCCCTCGGGCCGTCTTGCCCGCTGGGCACTTCGCCTGCAAGACTACGACATCCGGGTGATCTACCGCAACGGACGCCAGCATGCTGACGCCGACGCCCTCTCGCGCTCCCCCTTGCCTGACGACAATGCCTCCTGCTCAGTATCTCACATTGCTGTTTCTTCTATCGATGTTCACACCATCGCTACCGAGCAGCGCAAGGATAAATGGATCGCCTCGCTGATAGACTTGCTCACTGATCCGTCGGCAACACCAAGCACTCGCGCGTTGCGTCGTCAAGCCCACCATTTCGCCATTCGTGACGACCTACTGCACCGACGCAATTACAACGCCGACGGCCGCCAGTGGCTACTTGTGATACCCCGAAGCCTGCGTGCTGAAATATGCGAGTCCTTCCACTCTGATCCGCAATGCGCGCACTCTGGGGTATCCAAAACTTACCAGCGCATTCGACAACGATACTTCTGGCGAGGGATGTATCGCTACGTGCAGAAATTCGTCCGCTCCTACCTCGATTGCCAACGCCGAAAACCTTCAACGCACGTGTCTCCAGTCGGTCTGCAACTATTACCTTGCCCTAACCGTCCGTTTGGGCGCGTGGGCATCGATTTATATGGACCACTTCCTCTGACGTCGGCTGGTAACCGTTGGGCCATCGTCGCCGTCGACCATCTAACGCGATACGCCGAAACGCTGCCCTCCCAGCGGCTACAGCGCGCGATGTTGCCTCCTTCCTGCTACACCGATTCATGCTGCGTCACGGTCCACCCCAGGAGCTTCTCAGCGATCGAGGCCGTGTCTTCTTATCGGAGGTCGTCGAAGCCATTCTCAAAGAGTGCCATGCTGTTCACCGCAAAACTACTGCTTACCACCCGCAGACGAATGGCCTAACCGAACGCTTTAACCGCACGCTCGGCGACATGCTCTCAATGTACGTCGCCGCCGATCACACAAACTGGGATGCCATTCTGCCCTTCGTCACCTACGCCTATAATACCGCCCCTCAAAGCACTACTGGTTTTTCACCCTTTTTCCTGTTGTACGGAAGGCACCCGTCGCACGCCATTGACACCATACTACCCTACAAGCCGGATCCATCTGATTGTGCGCCTATTTCTGACACAGCCAGGCTTGCTGAGGAGTGTCGCGAGCTTGCAAAGTCCTTTACAACGCACGAACAAGAGCGTCAGAAGAGCCTTCGCGGTGGCACCACCACTTCTGAGTCCATGTTCCTCCCCGGAGCGCTCGTATGGCTCTCGGTCCCTACCACTGCGACTGGTCTCTCGTCAAAACTACTGCCGAAATACGAAGGCCCCTACCGGGTCGTCGAGCGAACATCCCCGGTCAACTACCTGATCGAACCCATCGAACCAGCTTCGGACATGCGCCGTCGAGGGCGCGACATAGTCAACGTGGAGCGCCTCAAGGCCTACTATGACGCACTCATAGTGACGAGCTGTTAGGTCGCCGGACGGCTCCCTTTTCGTATCCGGGGTAATTGTGGCGAAGCAATTGGTACTGTTTAACGGTTGCGCTCTCCAGCGGCTCCTAGTGGGTCGTCCTCTTCTAAACGCCGCTCGCGCTCAGAGCCCGTGCCTTTGCCCTTACTGTCGCCATAGCTCATTGTCGCCGAGTGCTGTCCAATAAACAGCTTAACAATATATATATATAGTGCATGCCGGCGGCGGCAAATATCAGCCGAGACTGTCCATAAAGTAGCTATCGCAATAAAATGATCGAAGGAACGAGACGTTAGAATTACGAGGCGTAACTTTTACTGTTTTCATTATCGAATTACTCAGATGTAGGCAGCCTATATACTTACGGGACAATCTATATATTGATCACAGCATGAAGGCGTTTTAGCATGAAACTCCGGTTTCGCCGAAGCGACAATGTCATCAATCCACTATCTTCACCGTAACATTCGTGATTATGTTGACGCATGAAAATTGCTTTATAATTGTGTATAATTTTATTTGAAAGCTGTTGACAAACTACTGGATATTAGACAGGTTGTCTACCTGTCCTCAATAATTTGGATAGTCTAGAAATGCTGGGAGAAAACTCAGGGAAATTGTGCTCCCATCAAGGAAAACCCACAGTAACTTTATCAAAAGGCAACAAGCGTCGCGGTAATGCTGGCTGAGATAGTGTCAACACATTTTTCAAATCGAACGGCCGCTGCGGCTGCAGGGAAGGGGCGCACCTCGATGATCGCGCCTTCGCAGCATTGGAGTGGGGGAGAATCCGGCTAATGCGTGTCATGCGGGAAATATGAACCATGGCAAATCGGATCGCGCAATGTTGTGAGGGTGTTCTGTGACTACGCCGTGTAGTTCTGTATTCTTTGTCGCGCGTGCTGTGCGTTAGCGCCTGATATGGTGTTTTAGAGCGAAAGCTGTTATGAGATCATTACACCGGCCGTTTCTGGCGCCGTAATTGTCCGCCGCCGTCGACGCCGGTGTCCGTAACCAGTATCGCTCGAAATAAGAAAAAAAACGAAATAACAAAAAAATTCTAGGATGGAACGAGGTTTGAACCTGGGTCCTCTGCGTGGGAGCCCAGTATTCAACCTCTGAGCCATGTCGGTGCTTGAAACCGCTTTGCAATAAGGTCGTATACAGGGTTCATGTCGCGAAGGAACCACATTAGCATATCCAATGTAGCGTGGTAGAAGAGTAAAATAAACGCCAAGCGTCGCACAACGCGAATTCTGTAACCAGGCGCACACAATGCGAATTGCGCAATCAGGAACAGCATCAACAAAGTGCGCAGAATGCCTTACATGCGTTTAGCAAGTACCACGCATCTCCGTAGAATGGCGAAAAATGGCACAGTGCCTGCTGCCCTACTTCTCAAAAATGACTCAATGAGTTGGTCCCTCGCAAGTGCACTTGTATTGGTTGTCAGGGACGCCCATAAGCGCATGATCCATATCCTGGAGGTCTCAGTAAAATTACAATGATTTAAAGCGTAGTGAGTTCTTCGCAAGTGCACTTGTATTGGTTGCCAAGGAAGCCCATAAGCGCATGATCCATTTCCTCGGGGTCTCAGTAAAGTTCTTCGCCCCCCCCCCCGTCTTTCACCCACGTCAACGTATGTATACAGCATGACGGGATAGGGAAATAGCGACCGGGCGTCACCCAATGCAAATTGCATAACTGGTGGGCCGTTTAAAGCTTCCAACCAATTACAAAGGGCTGAGCCATAATTCTTCATCGTCATCAGTCGTCGCGTCAACAAAGTGTACACAATGCCTTACAGACGTGTAGCTGGTGCCTCGCTTCTGCGAAGAATGACGAATAATGGCTTAGTAGGTGCTTCCCAACTTCACAAAAATTGTGATTTATGGCGTAGTGGGTACCTTGCTAGTGTAATTGTATTGTAGCCCCAAGAGAGCTTACAACGGGCTCTAGAAACGCTGCTCTTCCAGCTTTCGCTGTGACTGTGCTGCGGTTTCAGCGCAGGCCTGGCGTTCTTTTGTTATCGCCGCGTGTCAAGTAACAAGCATGCTTAATTGTAGATGCGGTAGCAGTAGGATGTTCGAGCTTGAGATGTCTAGCAAGCGATCGCAATCGGCGAGAAAAAAGACGCGGCGCTTGTTGGCAATTATTGGAGAGCTCACTCGCTCTGATCACGAGCTTTAAAGATTCTATTTAGGACTCTATGAAAAATAGAAGATACTTCCAGGGGAGAGCAAGTGTAACTAACAGGCCTATTTACAGCAAGTGAAAGCTTTGTCTTCTCTCTCTCTTTTTTCAGTCAGGGCACCGCTGACACAATTTTAGGCAGTCGACCAATATTTTTGGGGGGCTGCAGCTGGCACTTACTAGCCACACCACTGCATATGTGGATGTTTAGCTACAAAGCCGAATTACAGGACTTTTCAGAGCGAATGCAGAGTGGCGACCGAAATTCGCGACATCCCACTTGTTTGATTCGGCGCGCGATGTCGAATAACAGAAACGTGGCCACCGTTTTCGAATGTGCCGTAGTTCAGGCTGTTCCCGTGCTTTCATGCGATCATAGCCCGCAGTGTTTTTGCTTTTTCTCTTTTTTGGGATAGCAATTATGTAGACCACTTCAGGCAATTTTTTTCGCCTTCGCCATTATCTTCTATATCAAGTCAAAATCACGATTGCATCACCTCGCGCGTCGTATAGTCGATATGGGAGCCAAAGCGTGCGAGCGCTACTGGTGAACGGGGCTCAAGCAGAGATGAAATGAGCTGAAAGTCTCCTTCGCGCGATGAGCACATGAAGATAGGAGCCAGATGTCTGGGGAGGGGAGTGGCTGCGTGATTCCGACAGGAAGTGTGTACTTTGTAATTAGAGCGGATCATCAGACGGCTCATACCTTTGTAGGTGTTGTGCTTTAATTGCAATACTTCCGTTGAAGCCATAGCAGTGGCGGATCCAGAGGGGGGACGGTAGCGGCGATCATCCCCCACACCCTCCCTTGAGTGCCTATCGTCCACCTCCTTTGTCAGTCTGCCTGTTGAGTTTGCCCCGTCTGTCAGGTCCCTTTGTGTACCACTGCCCACAAGGGGTAAGGAGAATCTTGTCCCTTGCTCTCTACCTCTCTCCTCATCGCTATACCATTTCCTGCTTCCCTGTGCACATTTCCAACGAAGGCTTTTTAGGCGGCGCCATAATCCCCTCTGGGCTGCGTGACCCCCCTAAAACGAACTGTTGAGGCGGTGGCGTCACCCTTTGTACTACCCCGCTACCCGATCAAATGATGAACACCCCTCCCTCAAAGTAGGCTCCTGAATCTTCCCCTGATCCATAGATAGGTCGCTTCTCTTACTGCAGCGGCTCCGTTTCCTGAAGGAGTAAGCGGCTAGCCTATATTCGCACAATATTTTTATTTGTTGCTATCGGATTCATTATTTCGCCCTCCCGGTGAAACTGTGATTTTTTTCTAACGTGCGACGGTTTTCGATGTTGCGCGTTCGGGGGGGGGGGGATGATTCGGCGGGGCAACATGGTAGCATTGGCGTCGCACTGTCCTGGGCAATGCGTAAGGATTCGACGACAAGTCGCGGCACCAGAATAAGAGCACCTGCACAGTGCGTTAAACATGCATTTATTTCGTCTTCACAAGTGACACTCTGGGAAGGCATCTAATTGTGATTGCTGCACCTCGGGCTCAACAAATTTGATTTTTTTTTCACGCAAAAAAAATGTTTTTTTTTTCGTGTCGCCGTACGAGCATCCCCGTGACATTTTCACTGCAAAATTAATCCTTCGATAACTACGAAAAGTCGAATTTCAGCTTAATCAGTTTCCATATAACGAAGTAACTTGCGGCTTTTAATAACCTCGCTATATTGAGGTTTAAATGTACGCTGTACTATTCAAATGTGATTAAGTCTTTTTTTATTTTTTAACGTGCATACTAGACAGTGACATCACCGAGCGACATGGTGACTACCAATCTTGACATAAAACAAAGTTCTGTTTCACTAAGAAAATTTTAGCAGAAACACTCGTGGAAAAGCTGGAAAACTGAGGGAGTTTAGAAATGTGAACTTGGTAGACACCCTGCTATAGTCACTGCTATATTTCAGCCTGCAGTTACAAAATATTCGGAAGGTTCAAGTTGCCACTGTGTGCCAACTTGCCTCAGTTGAAATAGTTGTGGTATTTTCTTGTCGGTTAGAAGTAATCGTAACGGTCCTTTGTTAGAGCTTGTGAATATTTTTTGAAATAAAGTGTTACAGAATTCTCGGGATCTTTTAATATTGTTACCCTACCAGTTTAGGGCTGCTTTGAAACTGGCTTCCTTACTGTTCGAACAGTATTCGATTCTTATTCGTATTCGATTCGGGATCATCACTATTCGATTCGGTATACCACTGTTCGATTCGTATTCGATTCGGTTTCTAAAGTTCACTATTCACACACCCCTAAACGACTACTGCTGCTGCAGGAGTAAATTAGTATGGAGTGAATACGGTGTCAAATAAAAGAAACAAAAGATTTTCTTGTGCAGTTAAAAGACAAGCTCTGCAGAATGAATGCAATAACCAATAACACTGCAACTCCCTTCAGCTGTACCCTCTGTTTCGTCACAAATTGAATATCATCAATCAATAGTTTATTACTCATGATATAAAAGAATGTTACAGGGAGTAAAATCTACAGATGAGGGTCCCAAGATACGACACGACGCAACGTGACCTCGGTGATGATTACAAATAAATAGAACAAGGATAAGCAGCTGTTAGAATCATAGAAGAATAGACGAAGCAGGATGAAAAACAAAAAGGCATGGAATCAAAAAACAAATAATGAATACAGTATAAAGCAACACAAAAAAGACCGTTCAACTATTTAACAGGTGCTCTTTAATGAGTTTTTAAATTATTTTAAAGAAACTTTACATTTTAGTGAAGTGGGCAAATTATTCCACAGGAGATGGTACAGAAGAGAAGATGATTTACCATAGTTAGTATGAACCTTAGGAAGTAAAAGGTTATTGTGAGCCGCAAACCTGGTTGTGTTAGTATTAACTAACATCTTGGGATCAATGAAATTAGCAGAAAGTTGATTTTTTATTTGTTTATGCAGAAACATAATTAGATTAAACCGAAATAGGTTGCTAACGTTAAGATGTTATTGCACTGAAGAAGGGGAATGGCGCTACTGTCGCGAGAGCAGTTAAAAATAACGCGAAGAGCTCGATTTGTAGATGTTGTATGAATGAAAGGTGACACTGGTAAGTACTCCCACCTGATGCGATGCCATAAGTGATATGAGAATGATATGAATGCGAAGTAAAGAGAAAGGAGTGCTTATGAGAAAAAATATGAGCGAGCTTGAGTAATACGCGAATGCCGAATGCTGCCGTTTTTCCTAATGTAAGCAATATGGAGAGCGCAAGGTAACGGTTAGCATAGAGGTGAAAGCCAAGAAAATGATACTCTGTCACTGGACATGAATCAAATGAGAGTCAACTGTGATTGCTGGTGAGGAGATTAACTTACGTTGAGCTCATCTAAAAACCATGAACTTAGATTTATTTGGGTTAATAATGAAGAAATTTTACTAACACCACTTTGCACGCTACGTTGTACAGCATTTAATTTTTAGTGACGGTATCAATACATCTATCAGCAAAAGAAATGGTAGTATCGCCAGCATATAAAACGCAGTGAGTCATGTGTATACTGTCAGGAAGGTCATTATGTAAAGTAAAAAAAGTAACGGACCCAGTAATGACCCTTGAGGACCCCTTGATTATTGTTTTAGTGAGGAAAATGAGTCGATAAGTATACAGTATGCTTTCTGTAAGAAGGTAACTATTTAGAAATTTGAGGATGACCTGTAATGCCGTATGCTCGAGTTCTTGGATAAAATTGAGATGATGAATGGTAGCGAATGCCTTTGCGAAGTCCAAGAAAAACTGACCCAACTACAAATCCTGAATCAATGGAGCGTTGATGAAGTCTGATAGGGAAAGAAGAGCAAGGTTAGTAGGCATACCAGCGCGAAGCCAAATTGACAGGGCTTCAATATCTAATTTATCCAGTACTTTTTTAGCCGAAATATAAATAGTTTTTCGATGACTTTACTCAGGGAAGAAAGAATACAGATGGGGCGATAGTTGGAAACAGATTGCTTATCACCCTTTTAAAAATCGGAAGAACTTTAGCTATCTTTAGAGAAGTAGGGAAACTGCCATGCTTGAACGCAAGATTTATAATTACAGAAAGTGGTTCAGAAATGATGTCTACTACAATTTTAAGTGTTGCGCTGAGATTTATCTATACCAGGGCCGGTTTTTTGAGACTTTTGATTGCTGAAGACACGTCGTCAGGGGCTCACAGGGAAAAGAAAAAAGAATGATTAGAACGTTGCAGATTACAGCCAGAACTGCTATGTTTTTGACTGAAAATTTCGAAAAAATAATTACTAAAAGCATCAGCAACACTGTCAGGGTTATCATGTGTAATGCCTTTATATGTCACTTTCTGCAATGGGTGAACTATGTGATGATCGATTTAGGAAATCGTTTAAGAGTTGCCATTGTCTTTTAGAGTTGTTTTTTTCATTAGATATTTGGTCATCATAATATTTTTTCTTGGCATTTTTCAAGAGACATGAAAGAACATTCGAGTATTTTTTATAGCGTGAAGCTAAAGCAGTGTTATATGGTTGTCTTTTGACTTTTCTGTACAGGTTATCTTTTTACGCATACGTTTAGTAGTGTCTGAGATAACCATGGGTTCTTAGGATATTTGTTCTTTTTACATTTGACTGTTTTAGTACACTCTTCTACGGCTTTAAGGAAAATGGAAGAAAACTTGTTGAACGCCTGATCTACATTGCATAAGGACGTAACACTGGACCAATCAGTTTTAATAATGGCATTGAAAAACAATTCCTGGTCAAGTATGGAAGTAACACGCGTGGGTGGATCAAATGGCTTGAAGGCGTTGAAAGCAAGAAATATGGGATAATGATCAGTGATGTTCACGTCAATTACTCCTGCAGAGGGAGAGGGCGAGAAATTACAGAAGGCATGATCCAGCAATGAAGCAACACCAGAAATGGGACATCTAGTAGGAGATGAAATAAGAGACTCAAAACCGTATCCACTGAAACAGTCAATATATTCTGTGCATGCACAATTGTCTGTGTTAAGCAAGTTGATGTTGATGTCACCAACTAAGACAACGCGCTTGCCTTCCGATGATAATTGATGCAAAATGGCATCCAGGCGAGAAATGAAATCCTTAACATTCGAAGAAGGCGAACGGTAAATACAACCCAGAATAACATTGTTATTATCGTTTAAAAAAGAATTATCTAATTCAATCCACACGGATTCGCAATGCGAGATGCCTAAGGAAAGATCTTGTCGGCGGGTGTAGGACAGATCTTAGGCGATAAATATTGCTGAGCCACCATAGCTGCCTGAACAACGGTGACAGTACTCAGCTTCGTACGATGACGGGCCGAACAGATTGTCGTCATAAGTGCAGATGCATGTTTCAGAGACGCAAATGATGGAGAAAGAATGCGCGAGTGCACTTATAAAGTTATAAATATTATCCGAATTTTTGCGGAGGCTACGCGCATTGAAATGAACCAAGGAGCGATTACTATCATCTAGCATATGTTTAGCCTCGTCAGGAGATAGCAAAGCCATGATGATAAGGTGAAAGTGAACGAGTGTCCTGACGAAAATGAGCGTAGGACTCAGTGGCTATGAAAAGATACTAAGATCGCTGTCTTTGCTAATGCGATACACCCTGCTATCACCAGACTTCCGCGCCTTGATCTGACAATTGTCTGTCCACAGAAATTGCCATTTGTGCGCTTTTTTCAGAGTTAGGGCTTTGGCAAACAATCTTTTGTTCTCGGGAGACAGGTGATCATTGGCATAGATTGCCTTACTTGAGCTACCGGAGAAGCCAACATCAGAAGCGTTCGGACGGGTCTTACGCGCTTTACGAACAAAGTCGTTTTTCTTTTCACGGCAGCAGAACCGTGCAACAATTCTTTTCATCTAATTTCGTTGAAACGCGATGAACTGTGTCAAAGTCACTGGGCGTGAGAGGACACCGAATAACTTCGCCAATCTGCATCACAATGGCCGCACAGTCCTCACCCTGAGTGACCGGAACGCCCTTGATTTCAACATATTCAGCCTCGAGTACTGCTCCAATTCCGCAACTCTTCTAGTCAGCGCCTCATTTTGTGCAACTAGTTCCTTGTTAGCTAGTGCCAATTCATCCTGTTTGTTTTGATGGAGTCGAAACTGTCACACAGAAATTGAACGCTATCACTGAGGGACGCATGTTCCCCGAGTCCTTCATGTGCTAGCTTTTCTTTAATTTTAGCTGTTAGTTCGTTTGCAAGGGTATCAAGACTAGAGCGAACCAAAGACTCAAGTGCTTGTTTTTTGGCCAACTCTGCGTTGGATGGCATGACAGCAAATGCACAAACGCTAGCAAATACACAAACGAAGATAAACACGTACTAGGAGGCAGCAGCTGCGGCAAAAGAGAACACACTAACGTGTGCGGAAGAGAAGGACACCAACCTGCAGAGCAAGTAGGAAGCAATCAGAACAGGATCCACAACCGCTTGCCACAACCGCTGCCTCAAAAATGATGCACATCCAGGGGAAGCGACGTTATTTATCCTTTGACGTCACGGAGTAGGCGCCCTCTTTCGGATGATGACGTCACAGATGTAGGCGATTCACAGACCACCAGACTTGACAGTTGATGAGCCGAACGCGTGCCCTGAAGACAGCTGTATCCAGATAACTGCAGAGCAAGTAGGAAGCAATCAGAACAGGATCCACATCCGCTTGCCACACCGCTGCCTCAAAAATGACCGGAACGCCTTGATGACCGGAAGCCTTGCAAACTGAGGCCGTCATCGTGCAGGGCGAGCAGTTCGGAGCCAAAGTAGACGTGAGGGTTTCATCTCGCGAACCTGCAGACGATGCCTACAGTCACGTGGCTGGGCTCTCAAGATGTACGTTGCTGACCTCCACGGACTGTCTCGCCTTGCTAACATCGTGCCATCGTCGTGAAGGGCGAGTGATACACAGCCAAAGTAGACGTGAGGGCTGCCGTCTCGCGAACCTTTAGACGACGCCTTGCGAACATGGGGCCGTCGTCATGAAGGGCGAGTATGAAGGGCGTCGTCATGAAGGCTGCCGTAGGGGGAGATGGTGTGTAATTTTTTACGTAAGATCACATTACACTGATGTGGTTGTGAAGTCGCCACCGCAAGATGTGCAAGAATTACTTATCGTACGTAAACTTGCTCTCGCTGTGGTGTGCTAGCAGAGTTCACGATTACAGGGGCCTGTGCAATTGCTATTTTTCTGGTTTCATTTCTGAGATCTTTAGTGCAACAGTGGTAGTGGTTCCGCTTCGTTTATTTTGCAAATGCGGAAGAGATGCTCACAGCTGCTATTCAAGTTATCCCAGTGTCACGCCTTAAGGAGTACGTATAATATGCATGTGGTTGACCATTCAAATTAGGCTGTCACGCAGATTTAGGAAAGATTGTCATTTCACCGCTATCGACGGAAGCAGTGTTTTAAAGTCGTTCTTATTGCGATAGCAATTTTATGGACAGTTGGTCCATTCGTTGCGAACAGGAAACTTCGCGCAGCAATGACGCCACCGCGCGTCCTAAATACAGGTGGCTAAGCTTCGCACCTGCTTCACGAGCCCCGACGGCGGAAAGACACAAATATAGTGTCGTGGCAGTTTCTATTGATCAGACGTTAACGATGTTCGTCGGAAGAACTCGTCAATTTTGCTACAGCGGTTGTTAGGGGTATGTTAAATGTCAACGATACTTCGGCATGCGTAATTTGGCTCCACTAGGACCACTGAGGGACTGTAATCACAATTACAGCCGATTTGTCCGCATACTGTTTTTAGGGCCAGCGGAGTGCTCTCCTGTATACAGTATAATCCATGGATAACGGTACAATGAAAACCGGAATATTCGTTCCTTGTAACTGACTGTCCTTATATCTGTACCGGCAAAGCAAAAGTAAATAACATTCCCGTGCATTTTCAGGTGCATGTACGCCTACTTAATTAACAACAAAAGGGAATGGGTTCCAAGAATGCAAGTCTTGGAAAGAATACTGGACACTCTATTATTGGCTTCATAAATAGCCATTATTTAATTTATGTAATGGGCTCCTAAAGAACCTCTGAGCTCATTATTACAGCGTAGGTGTATGCCTCTAGCCCCTCCCCCCCCCCATTGGTTTCGTCGCCATGGGCAAAAAAAAAAGACGCGTGGACAAAAACGCCTTCGCGCTCACACGCTCTGTTCAAGGGTGCAGATTCTAAATTTATTGGTGTTCTCGATGCCGCTCCTCGTAAGCGCTCAGCGTCAGCGGCGAAGGTAGAAACCGCGTCGGGCAATGAACGCTTCGTTTCAAGGGTGTAGATTCTAATTTATTGGACGTTCTTGTCCATAGTCGCTCTACAAGTCAACAACATTCGCTTCCGCAGACAGCCTTTCGAAAGTTTCCCGTACGAAGGGGAGATAGACGGAGACGAGGTCAAGAGTTTGATGGACGTCGACGACTTCGACGACCCAAAGCCATGCACCATGGCTATGAACTCGTTGAGTCAGATGGTTGTGAACGATGAAACATGCATGGCCGGTCTGCAAAATCAGACGCACTTGGTCATCGCTTCCGGACTCGCCAGACTCGCCCTTAATGACGACGGCCCCATGTTCGCAAGGCGTCGTCTAAAGGTTCGCGAGACGGCAGCCCTCACGTCTACTTTGGCTGCGTACTCACTCGCCCTTCACGACGATGGCACGATGTTAGCAAGCCGAGACAGTCCGTGGAGGTCAGCAACGTACATCTTGAGAGCCCAGCCACGTGACTGTAGGCATCGTCTGCAGGTTCGCGAGATGGAAACCCTCACGTCTACTTTGGCTCCGAACTGGCTCGCCCTGCACGATGACGGCCTCAGGTTTGCAAGGCTTGGACGTGCACATAGAGAGGAACATCTCGACAGCCCTGCACTCCGTCCAGTGAAAGGTATCCACGTCCATCAGAAGATTTTCTCATCGATGAGAAACTTCGAGACGTGCGAGGCCAGGGCGACGAATTTCTGTCCCGACACCCGTGCTGTAGGCCCAGTCTTGGAAGCAGCAGGAACGTGAAGCGCAGGCGCAAACTACCATAACGACCCTATAGGTATTTAATATTGCTACATGTAGCTGCCGGAATCCATATTGTCGACGCGCGTGTGCGCCCGACGAAGAGGACGAAGGTCGCTAGCTGCTCGAACTCGGAGCCGATTGCTCAGCGCTGCGCCGTTCTTGAAAATATATCTTGTGAATAGCGACTTGTAAAAGCGACTGTCACTCACGTAACATATTTGGTGGAGGTGGAACGTTCCCCGTCCTCATCACGCAGCTCCGCAGTGGCCACGTCATCCAGCCTCTCGCCATGGCTTCTATGACAACCCGTCCCCGTCTCATCTGCGGCACCTACGACAACCTTTGTTGCGGTCCCCACCCCCCGCGATCCGGGACATTCTCTGCGCAACCTGGCTTCGACGTCGACTGCTGGCTTCGCCTGTATGAACGAGACAGTCAAACTCACCGGGGGACCCTACCATGATGCTCGCTAATGTCTCTTAACTAGGACGGAACCCCGGCGC